>NC_056733.1:889035658-889160258 GCF_019279795.1 Protopterus annectens | reverse complement strand
AAGGATGCATATGGGAATTTTTCAATGGCTCCTGTTCGCTCAATGGTCTTACCAGAAATTACCAGTGAACCATATGATTCTCATCACAAATTCTTGCAAGAGAGACCTTCGGTGGTGGTTGATGTCTCCATGTCACAATAGGAAGACTCTTTGTGCCCCCCCCCCCCCCATTAGCCACTGTGACCACGAACGCTTCCCTGATAGGGTGGGGGGGGGGGGCATTTTCAGGGAAAGACTGCCCAAGGCACATGGACGGGTCAAGAGTCACATCTGCATATCAATGTTCTGGAGTTGAGAGGAGTACTTCTAGTGTTGCAGTACTTCCAGGACTGTCTTCCTTTAGGGACAATTGCAATTAAGACAGACATGTCATTGGTCTGGTACTTGAACAAACAGGGCGGAACCAAGTCTTATCCCCTTTGTCGTGAAGCCCTCAGGGTATGGCAATGGGCTGTGTCATCCCAACGTTTTCTGTTAGCAACCCACATCCCGGGGAAATCCAACGTGCTAGCGGACAAGCTGAGTAGGGCAATCCTGTTGCCTCACGAGTGGTCTCTCAACCAACACGTTGCGGACTTGATTTTCCGCAAATGGGGCCAGTCTTGCTGCAACCTCTTTGCCAGTCACATCAATACCAAATGCAGAAACTACTTTGCTCTAATGCCACCTCCCGGACATCCCCCGAGAGATGCACTCGTACACAATTGGCCTCCGGGTCTCCTATATGCATTCCCACCAATTCCATTGATACCCAGGTTTTTACAGAAAGCAAAATCGCTGGGAAGGACTGTTATCCTCATAGCCCCCCATTGGCCTCGACAGATTTGGTTCCCTTTGCTTCACCACCATCTGCTGGAGGATCCATGAATCCTGGGCCCAGTTCCAGACCTCCTGACACACCCGTCAGGGGACCTCCATCCTTCATTGCAGTCTTTAAAGCTGACTGCTTGGCTGATCCACTTCCCCAAATAGCCAGGCTTCATTCACTCTCAGATGACACAAGACAAATTCTATTGTCTTCTCATAAGCCATCCACCAGAAAACTATATTGCGGTAAGTGGAAAAGGTTCTCCATTTGGGCCAGTATACAAAAAATTGACCCTTTCCGAGCTCCTTTGTCCATTTTAGAGTTTTTGACAATGATTTTTAAGGAAGGAGCAGCAGCTGCCACAGTTCGGATTCAGTTCGCTGCCATATCAAATTTCCACCTTGGATTCGATGGGTTAAATATTATGGCCCATAAGTTATCTAAGGTTTTTCTCAAAGGTGTTTTTCACATGAGACCGCCTGTCAAAATCCCTTATTCTCCCTGGAATTTGAATTTTATGCTGTCTCAAATAATTCTTCCCTCCTTCGAACCAGCATCATCTTGTGATCTCAAATTTTTGTCCTGGAAAACTATTTTTCTAGTGGCCATTACTTCTGCCCGCAGAGTGTCAAAACTTCAAGCATTATCTATCAGACCTCCTTATATGATTTTCCATGCTGATAGAGTATCTCTCAGAACAAACCCCAAACCCCTCCTTTTTGCCTAAAGTCTGTTCTGAGTCCAATATCAATCAGGTCATTGAGTTGCCAGTCTTTTTTTCCCAACCATTCCAACAAATTGAAATACATGCTGCACAAACTTGATGTACACAGACAGCTTAGATTTTATCTTGATGGAACTAAGGATATTAGAAAATCAGATCAACTCTTTGTATACTTTTCGGAGGCCAGAAAAGGTAGGCCAGTGGCTAAAACAACCCTTTCAAAATGGTTATCAGATTGTATCTCATTTCTTCATGCAAATGCTAACATACCTTTGCCACATAAAGCAAAGGCTCATTCAACCAGAGCAGTTTCTACGTCTTCTGCCTTTCAAGCTAAATTGCCCCTTGACAACATTTGTGCTGCAGCCCCTTGGTCTAAGCCTCATACCTTTATCACTCATTGCAAAGTAGATAAGGCTTCCAGGGACAGGTCTTCTTTTGGTTCTACGGTCCTGAAAAATGTACTCCTGTGAGCCACCCAGGATTGCAGGTGCTAGGGGCACTACCCATCAGTGAGAATAAACGGCGAGATTTAACATCTTCACATAAAGAAGTTATGTACTCACCATAACATTCCATGTGAGTTGTTTATCTCGCCTTTATTCTCACGTCCCTCCCTCCATCCCCCTCTTGGCTGACAGTTGACCTAGAGGCTAGTATCATCCTGGTTGTTCAATACTTCTTCCTTCTTGGGGAGTGCTCCCCTTACAGGGGTATATATACACGCAGCAAACAAGATCTGATGTAATTCCAGCAGTGCATCATGGGATAAGGGGCTTGGTCTTGAGGTACTTGCAAACCTTGAGCTTTGCTATCGGCCGTTTCGGAGCAGAGGACGGCGCCGAACCCATCAGTGAGAATAAAGGTGAGATAAGCAACTCACATGGAACGTTATGGTGAGTACATGACTTCTTTTTTTTGCAAGTAGATTCTCCTTGGCTTTCTGCAGTCCCTCCAGTGCTGGCTGCCCTCCTGGATAATTTCACTGCCGCTGCTAAGGCCCCTGACTGTCAAGCTTCTGCCCCTAAGAAACCAGTCAGGTTCTATAAAGTTCCTGAGGCTCACCAGGTTTAGATAAAAGCCCTTCCTCTAATCCTGCTGTTATTTCTGTAGCTACTGATAAAGCATCCAAGTTACTGGCTTCTTCTAAGCTTTAGCCTTCCGATAGACAGCCATGCCATGGGCACATCTGGCGAAACGTATATACTTATGCTACCTTAACTTTCACGGCTATTAATTGCCAGACCCAAATGACTAGGTATGTCCTAGCTCTTCCCTCCCAACTTAGGGTCATTCTGGCTGACTTGCCTGAAAGTGTAAGACTTTTGCCATTTTCCTTTTGATCTTTGCTTCTCAGGTGGCTCGTCGTCGTATTAAATGTAGCTGTGATGGTGCTGATACCTCCTCTTGGGCAGGTGCATCCTGATGTGTTATGATGAGGTTTTCTTGGTTACATCTCGAAGCTCTTCCTGAAAACATCAAGGGCAAATTATTGGATTCTCCCTTAGAAAACAAGAATTCTTTTGGTTCTGCTGCAGCTGAATTATTTAAGACCCTTCAGCCTGAGATAGGGGTAAAGTTATGCAGGATTTGAAACAAATCTTTCTCACCTGTTCCTAAGTTTCAGAGAAATTGTCCATCTAACCCTTTTGTTCATAGGCAGCCTAGACAGCCTTTGAGGAGAAAGAGGGCATTTTGGAGAGTTTTTGCAGCCAATCCTTCTCAAGGTGCTAAAAGTCAAAAGCTTCCTTTCCTTGACAAATCTCCTTCTATTTGACATTCAACTGCTCCTACCCCATTGGCTAAATTACCCTGTCTTGCAGGTTGACTCTTTCTTATTTGGCAACAGATAGTCACACATGCTTGGGTAATTTCCATTGTCCAAATGGTTATGGAAGTCCCTTCCATCATTCTCAGGCCCTCCTGAACCTCCTGCTTGTGATTTTCCACATTTTCCATTGGTTCTCCAGGATTTGGTGGTTCAGGGAACCATCCAACCTTGTTGCTTTGTCTCAACAGGAAACATATTTTTATTCCAGGATGTTTCTGGTTCAGGGGTTGTGGAGGCCATTCTAGACCTGTATTTTTTTTCTCAACACCTTTCTCAGTGCTCCTATCAGGATGTTGTCTCTTTAGACACTTTTCTCTGTGTTGCTTTCTCAAGCCTTTCTGGTATCCCTAAATCTGAAGGGTGCTTGACCTCCATATTCCTATTCACTCTGTCCTCAGAAAATGTTTGTTTCTCAGTTTCTTCTTCTCATTATCGGTTTTCTGCTTTGCCTTTTGGTCTTTCTCCAGCTCTGAGGGTCTTTACTAAGTGTCTGGATAGCCTTCTGCAGACTTCAGGGAACTCGTATATTCCCTTGTTTGGTTCGCCTTTTGATTCATCCCCCTCTGAGTGACTCCTGCTTCAGGATCTGCATGTCACTATGCTTCTACCAGGCTGCCCTTCCTTCCCTGGAGTTTCTCAGCCCATGGTCAGGGCCTTTGAAGAGATCATAGCACCTGGGCAGTGTCATATTTCTTCTGAAGAATGTTTTTCCCCTTGTATACCATAACTCCACTCCCTTGCTCATACCTGTGTGGATCTTACACAGTTTGGATTCGTGAAGGTTAGATCATGCCTGCTCAACTTGGTCGACAATTTTGAGTCCGTCACCAAAGCTGTGGATGAAGGCAAGGTGGTTCATACAGCCTACCTTGATCTGGCCAAGGCCTTTGATACCATTCCCCACTCAGGAGTCATAGAAAAACTTAAGCTAGGCATCAACCCCTATATCACTAGGTGTGTTGCAAACTGGCTCACAGATAGAACCCACAGTGTGAAAGTGTCTGACTCCAAGTCAGACTGCCGACCAGTCACGAGTGGAGTCCCACAGGGATCGGCTCTGGGTCCTCTCCTGTTTGGTATCTACTTCTGAGAAGTCCAGGCCAACACGAAGGGACTCTGGCTGACAAAGTTCGCAGACTATTAAAAGTTGGAAGCCATTATTAACTCCCCAAGTGATGTTAACATCCTACAGAAAGGCCTCACAGACGCCAACGACTGGTGTCAGAACCATAGCCTTAAGCTCAATGCCAAAAAATGTTGTCATCCCCTTTGGGAAAAACCCAGTTCCCATGAATTACCACATCAATGGTAGTCCACTGAGCACAGAAGGTGTTATAAGAGATCTGGGAACACAGGTTGACAGCAACCTCTCTTTTGACCACCACATTGCCACTATGGTCAGAAAGTCCTCCTATGCAGCACATCTCATTACTAAGGGTTTTGCATCCAGGAAGAAAGAGGTCATTGTCTCCCTCTACTCTTCCCCTCATTAGGCCAGTCATAGAGTACAATGCCCCATTTATTTGGCACGTACCTCGCTAGACACCTGCAACAACTGGAGTGGCAGCAAATGTACCTCACAAAGAGGATATTAGGCCTTAAACACTTGTCCTATATGGACAGGCTCAAAAAAACTCCAACTATTCTCGGTCTCATATCGCTTACTTAGAGGCGATCTCTGCTTGACTTAGCCATGTCTGACCCAGCTCTGTTAGAAATGCTATATCTAAAGAAATCCCAATCCCTCCACACCACATGCTCCAGAGACCTCAGCCTCATTACCACAGTCAATAGAACGTGTTGGAGGGGCAGGTTCATAACCCAGAGACTGCCCATGCTATGGAATAGACTTCCCATACATGTCAAACAAAGCACCTCACTGGCCCTCTTCAAGAGAAATCTTGATGAGTGGTTGGGAAATAGAAAATTCACCCTGGGGATCACTCCAGTGGCTCTACTCGACAGAGGCAGTGAGAATTAAGGTCTGGTGGCATGATGCCAGGGTAATCCTAGGGACTAAACTTGTAAAGGCTCCAGGGCCATTAGACTCTTACACACCTATGAACCTATCAGAGGATGTATAGTTGGGACATGCTGTTGTATCATCCTGCCTCTGCAGCAACTCATCCAATAGCCACCCTTTCACCTCCTGAGTTTCCAGCCTCTGCCAGGGATCAACTGGAAGGCAAGCCTTCCTCCCCAGGATGGCTGTACCCATCCTTCCTTGCCAGCACCTGAGACACCTGCGACACTAATCGAACCTGTGACATCTGGGTTGTAATCATGATTTTATCTCCCTACACCACAGTGCGGACCTTCTTTTCCATTTTAATTTCAATGCCATGATGGTCATCATATTGATCACTGTTGCAATAGCCTTAGCTTTAAGGTATATATATCCTGCCAAGGGTGTAACAGCCAGACAGCTTGCAAAGCTTCAGTGAACCTTCCACAAGCCAGAACGGTCAGGCAGCTTGAACTGAGCTGACTAAGATAAGTTTGGGTGCAAAGTCCTCCAGGGCTTTACTATCACTGAAGGGTTACCCCTCTTCTGAGACTTTCGAAGAAAGACTGTTGTCTTGTGCTGATCCTTTCGTAGGCAAATAAGTTCCCTTTGGGGAAAAAAATCCATTTTCTTATTTCTGTTACTGTTTTATCATTTTCTTCTCCAGGAAATTTATTTTAAATTTGGGAGTGTTGTGTTTTAACAGACTGTTGCAAGATTGCTCATTTTTTCACTGTCAGTTTAAAAGTGGTGTAAAGTAACTGAAAACATTTTTTTTTTCTGTTGAGAAAATTGTTTATTTTACATTTGTGAATTTGTAAGACAGACACAGTATTTTACATCTACCTTTTACTGTGTTTTTCTGTTTAAAAAAAAAAAAAAGGTAACTTCCCAGAACGGGACACCATTTTTGTTTTGATCGTGAAACACACTACTGGTCCTGTGGTCATTCTTTCTTTTAGCTGCAAAAAGAATAAATTAAGCAAACAGCCTTTTCCACCACAGTAGTCTAGCAGTTTGCCTCTGTCACAGGTGAATTACTCTGCTGTGGCCATTTGCTGTACCATAGACAAGTCCTGTTTTAGCCCAAATTTCTCTGGTGGTGTTGGTGCTGGGAGAGGGAACAAGGAATGTTTCCCTGTTGTTCCAGAAGGCTGTGCCCATCCCTGGGGAAGCTGCTGCTGTTGATATTAGTAACACTGCTAGTACCATTTTCCTGTCAAAAAGAGAGAGAAAACCAAGCATGTATCTTCTCCTCCTCAATTTTCTTTAGATGGGAGTAGTTTACTGGGTCTGGCTCAGGGCTTAATTCAGACTACTGATCCTTGTTGTAAAGAAATTTCTGGTAAAAGAAAGAGGTGATACCTCATTTCCTGAAGAGATTCAAGATTCTGAATCTGAACAGGAAGATGCACGGACAAATACTTTTTTTTCCACAGATTTCTGATTCAGACTCTGAGGAGAGCTCAGTTTCTGATGCGTCTTGTGGGAGGTTCTCTGTCTAACACTGTTTTTAGAATGTGCCAGTGATTTCAGTGGGAGACTACTGAGGTTTCTCAGTTCCTCAGAAAACACCATGAGTTGTTGCAAAAGATTTTCCAGATCCTACACCCATTCTTCCTGTTGTGCCTGCTTTGTAGAATGTGTATTAAGTGCCTGCAGTTTTCCTGGTAGTCAGCCAGCTTTCTGTAAGAAAAGCAGATAGAATGTGTAAAGTTCCTCAGTCTCTGAATTTTTTATACACTGTTCTCAAACCTGACCCAGCAGCTGTAGCTCTGACTGATCCCACTGCTGCCAACTACGTAGTCAGTTCCAATCCTACTCTTTCTGATAAGGATGGAAAAATTACTAATAGATATAGGAAAACAGTGTGCAGTTCTGCAACTTTGATTTTCAGAATTTTGAATCTTCAGGCTCGTATGTTTTTCTTTCTGATTGTGAAGTTTGAGTAATGTTGCATCTGTAGATCTGATATTGTCAATTTTCATTCTGTCCTCAACTCTTGGAACTGTTGGGGTTCAAATCTGATTCTTGGATCTGACTTGGCCATTACTAAAGCTCGTTGTAACCAAGAATCTCCTGAGCTTGTCCCTTGCCCATAATGCACCAGCCTTAAGCTTCCTCAAATCTTGTTTGCCGCTTTCCGCAAAAGATGTGGTTCAACTCGCTCTTGTGCTTTGCATAGATAAATGATTATTATCTTCTAAATTCATGTGTTTGCTTATGTTTTCTTATATGTCTTATCCCTTACCTTCATATGACATCGTATTTCTTCTGTTACCATAGTTGGTAATTTTAATTTCACTTGATTTATCATATAGTGTGTACTACTTAAATTACTATTTGTCGCTTGCCAGGTTTGGATAAAACAAGTGAGCATCATGGGTTCTTGTTCAAGCAGCTTTGTTTGCAAACATGTAAATGAGGTTAAGTAACTTAACAAACTAGCTATTATGCACATGGATGTTAACATTCTGGCTGCACCTTCAAAATGGCACTGAAGGTAGCACGTGCTTGGTATTTATATGCACACAGTTCTTGGAAATGCCTCTAAAAGGTACAGCACACCTGTTGTTCTACATCCTTCCTCTTTGAGAAAATAAGTTGGACATTGTCACTGATATAGTAATGAATATGCAGTTTACATAGAAATGATTTTCATCATGCAGTGATACAAAGCTATATACATATATACAACTGCTTCCAAGTTGCTGTGTATTTCACACTAGGCTTTGAAATGCGACCGTATCATGTGACACAAAATTTGGGATCTGGTTTAGCAACTGGGATTGTCTCTTGCCTACTGTTCAATCTTAGGAACACAGGAAGCATCTGCCGGATGCATCAGGAGTCGAGACACATTCTGGAACAGGAATGTCATCTGGATTGCTGTGAGAGTTGGTCTTTATCACAGGTGCGATGCTGCAATATCGCTTCTGCTACAGGAAGAAGATGTCTGCGATTTCTCCTGTACTCCACACCCTCAGATTTAACAAGATAATTTCTCAGCTCTGCACAAATACTCGTTACTTGACCAGTCTGGTTTGTAACTTCACTGTCTTTCCTTTTTTCAGTGAACGAAGAAATCTCCTCGATTTCTCATAGCTGGACTTTTGGAAAGAACGCTTTTTAGATAACTGGACTTTGGCTTGGTGGTGGTTAGCTTTAGGCCTCAATAAACTAGAACTGATAGGCAATGTTGTTCTGGTTTTACTAGATAGAAGTCTCTGAGCGAGTGAGCCAAGTATATCATCACAAAGTATGTTTCTGAGATTGAGTAAATTAAAAAAAACATCAGTATTATCATGCTTTGACTTTTCAAGTAATTGCTTTGCTGTCTGTACTGCACGTTCAGCAAGTCCATTCGATTGCGGAAACTAGACTACTAGTTACATGTACAAAGTCCCATTCTCTGGCAAATTTCTGAAACAATTGACTGGTAAATTGCATGCCATTGTTAGAGATTAATTTCTGTGGACAGCCTTGGACTGAGAAGTGGCGTTTCAACTTAGTAATGATTGTAGTAGAAGTTAAATTAGGTAGTAGAGCGGTCTCTAGCCAATTTGAACATGAGTCTGTCCTTAACTCCCACTTTAAATCACCTAACCTACATTGTTTAGCTTTGTTTTTCAGGTCAGTAATATAAGCTGCAAAAGTTTCCCCTTGCTTTTGATCTCTCATGTAAAACAAGTACCTGTCTAGTGTAACATAAGTCTGAGAGTTGCACATTTCTCTGAATTTGTGCTTTAAACACTTTGGATTTTCCCTTGATTCAGCCTTCACAACAGTACACCGAGTTTCTCCTTCACCTTCATACACTGCTGTTGCATAGACAAATGAACGCTCCCTTTCAATGGCTTCTGACCCTGCTGGATTCAGCAAAATGAATGCCCTGATACGTGCATCTGTATCAGAATGAGCTGCTTGTAGGCTTGCGAAATCCATCTGCCATATTGACATATCTCGGTGAATACTCTTGCAAATATGCACGAGCATACACACTTTTACATGCATATATACATATGCTTGAAATTTATACCAGTATTTGTAACAACACACCAAGCCTCTGTATAACTGAATTACACATGCTTGAAATTTATGTCAGTACTTGTAACAACACAGCGAGCCTTTGTATAACTGAATTTCGCGAAATAAGTTTCCTGGGCACTGTAACACTTGAAATCTTTCCTGTAATGCCACTTGCCTTGAAATTATTTTACTATACGAGCTGTTTATCTTGTAAAGTCAATAATGCTAACGTCATTTATCATTTTGCTGTGTGAGCCTTTGTCTTGTAATCGCTTTAATGCCAAAGCCATTTATCAACATTTTACTGCCAAGTAATTTATCATTTTAAGAACAATTTTGAACTGCGCAGTGCAAATAAACTGAGCAATAGAAGCTGAGGGAAAGACGCACTTCAGACTTACTTTACTTTGTGAATAACTGTCTCGAATGGCACTTCATGAATAAACTTTTTCAAAGTAATTGCGATTTGTAAATAAGCTATCTCAAAGTAATGGCACTTTATGAATAAACTGTTTCGAAGTAACAGCACCTTGCAAATAAACTGTTTTGAAGTAATGGCACTTTGCGAATAGAAAGTACACAGCACACTGTAATTTCCCCAAAATGGCTGCACTTTGCCAATCAACTCTGTATAGTGGAAGAGACACTCTGTAATGGCGGCACTCTTTGAACAGACACACCCAGGCACAAGAAACTTTTTGAAATGGCTTCACTTGACTGCAGTTCACGAAATAGTTGCACTTTGCACACAACAAACTCTTTGGAATAAATGCACAGCAATAACCACACACTGTAAGCACTTTTACAAACTTTGAGATACTTTGAACAACTCTAGTTATGCTATTCAAGGCTTCAGTCAATACAAAGTAGTAATTTATACCAAAACACAGTAATTTTCCAAAACATATGCAGTTGTCTCTGCTTTATTTATACTCAATGTGCCCTTTTCTACCCTTTCTATTATAGTCACTTCATTCATTGAATCTCTTAATGTGCCTTTTATGCCCTTTTGCTTTATTCGTTTTGCTCATTTAATCTCTTTTTATGCCCGTTATACTTTCTTGTGCTCGTTTTAATTCTAAACATGCTCGTTATACAATTCTGTGGTAATTCTGAACCATTTATTACTTTTCTAATGCTCGTTTTATCAGATAACTCTGTTTCAAACATTTTGTCTGATTAATGATCTCTTATATTTCTTGTTTGCTTAATAAACTTTTTTGTGCTGTTTGTTTGCTTAATAATACATTTTGTGCCCTTGTAATGCTCCATTTAACCTCTTTCAATAAATCATTTAAGTGTATTCTCTTTTCCTTTGACTTGTCTCTGGTCCTTTGTTGCTCTCAGTTCTTTTATTTTGTATTCGCCATTACCTCTGCACCTTGTGGCTCTGAAGAGTAGTCTTGGCCATCCCGGTTCTAACACCATGTTGCTCGCCAGGTCAGGATAAAACAAGCGAGCATTGTGTGTTCTTGTTCAAGCAGCTTTATTGTATGCAACACATCATAAAAGAGGTTGAGTAACTTTGACTTGTAAGCAAACTAGCTGTCAGTAGTTAACTACAAGAGAGTACCTCAGGATTTAGGGTCTCATGGCATCTGTGATTCTTATGATACCCTTGGTAAGACTCCACATTAGAAAGATACAATGGCTATCTGAAGTCTTTGTTCTCAGCAACAACTCCATTTATCTTTTCAAAGCCAGTGCTGGAGGTTTCTCAGAAGAGGAAACATTTGGTGGCGACAACTGATGTCCTCAAATCCATTTTCCATTCTTCCTCCCAGCTCCAAAGTAGTGAGTCACCACACACACCTTGGACTTTGCTTGGGGAGAAGTTTCAAGAGGGATAAAAGTGCAGGTTGAGTGGGACACTTAAGGACCGACACAAGCACATAAATATCAAGGAGTTGCCTGTCCTCATCAAGGCATTCAACTGTCTGAACTATCTTAGGTCCACTGGGATCTCTTCAACTGGTTACAGACAATACCACAGCTATGTTGTACATCAGCAAGCAAGGGTTATCCAGGCCGTACCCCCTGTAAAAGACTAACCATGTTAGATTGAGATATAGATTCACAGCACAGTGCCACTCTGCCGGCATCCTAGATTCCGTCAGAGCAAAATTGTGTGGCGGACAAATTGAGCAGAACCCGGGAAGAGCCTCATAAGGGGAAACTAAACTGGGGGTCTTTCAAGGTCTGATCCATCTGTGAGGAGTTCCTCCAGTAGATCTCTTTGCCTACTGTCTGAACAATCAGTTTGCAAGATTCTGTTCCAGGACACCATGCAAGAAAGCCTGTAAGACAGACCCCTTTTCTTTTCCTTAGATAAAAATGTTCCTGTATGCTTTTTAATCCTTCACATTAATATCAGAATCCTCCAAGATCATTGTGGTGACTTCCTTCTGGGCCTGGCAGACATTGTTTTCCCTTCTTTTGTAAATGTCCAGGGGCAGTTACCACAAGCTTCCTCACAGACTGGCTGTACTCGCACGAGAACAGGGGTGTTTCGTAACACCCCAACATCAATCACCTTCATATGACTGAATAGGGCCTTGATTCATTTTAGGCACCTTTTTACTGAGAGTGTGCAGCAGGTGGTAATAGAAGCAAAAAAGCCTGCTACTGGAAAACCATACATTTTAAAATGGAAAAGATTTTATCAGCAGCCATTCGGGGCTAGTTGTTCTCTGGTTTTACAGCACTTGTGTGAGTTACTGTCCTCTGGACTTTTATTCCTCTGTTAAGGTTCCTTTATCTGCCATTGCAGCATGTTTGCCCATGGATCTTCCTCTTTCATTTAGTCTCATGTCATAATGTTTTTGAGAGAGGTTTTGTATAGGAGGCCTCCACGAAAATCGCTGGCCCCTCCTTAGGATCTTATTTTTTTTGTTGGAGAAGTTAACACTTATTCCATTTGAGCCAGTTAACCTAGCTGACCTGAGGTTCTTAACATGGAAAGCAGTTTTACTGATTGCTTTGACCTCTGTAAGATGGGTATCTAACTTGCAAGCTCGTAGTGAGTCAGCTTGTCATCTCATTTTCCATAGAAACAGGGTTTATTTTAGAACTAATTCTCCTTTTATGCCTAATGTGGTATCCAGCTTTACTTTAAGACAAACTATCAATCTCCAAGTTTTCTTTCTTGAACCTAGAAATGATGGAGAAAGGATGCTCCATACCTTGGATGTCCGCTGTTAGTGCTGGTACTATTTTGACAGAGCTAAATCTTTCAGATCAGTTTATGATATAATAAGAAGGGACAACCTTTGTCAAAACAGCCCATTTCCCAATGGTTGTCTAAGGTTATTACCTTTTACTATACTCGCTGTAACAAAACTATTCTTGGCATGGTCAAGGCTCACTCTACTAGGACTAGGCTTCATTTATGTATTTTTTTTTTTTTTTTTTTTTTTTTTTTGAAGAGTTGGATTCTAGAAGCTGCTACTTGGTCCTCTGTACATTTATTTATTTTTATTTATTTTAACATTTGTTAACTGGGAAAGTCCGACTTGGAACAAAGCCAATTTTCAGCAGAGGCCCGGAGAGAATTGCTCCAGATGCATGGTTTTTGTACATGCTTTTGTAAAGCACTATAAGCCTTGATTTCTTCTGTAGGTCAAGATCAGGCTTTGCTACAGCCATTCTCCAGGGGCTCCTGGAGTCTTCTCCTTCCACTTCACAAATGTATTTCACTATGGTAACCTACCCATATAGCTAAGGTGACTGCAGCAGTGATTAATATGATGACCATAGTACAGTTGTGTAAGTAAACTTATCATAACAGTAGATTTTCAGATGATCACTGCTGCAGAAGCCACTAGCCCTCCCCCCTGTTGTGTGGTGTGCTTTTTATGCCAGGTTGTGGACATTTATTTTGTGTTATCTTTATCCTTTCAGGCTTCAGTGTTGGGAGGAAAGCTCTGAAGGACTTTGTGCCCAAACTTGTCTTTCAGTAAGCTCATCTTGTGCTGTATGACAGCTTTGGGCACATGGAAGGTTCCCTGAAACTAAGGAAGCTGGCTGGCTTGTTATGTCATATATATTCAATAATCTGAAGTTGTTAATCTTCTTCCATTTCTCCTTGATGGGTACGGTTCCAAACCCTGGGAACCGAGTCGGCCAAATGCCAAGCTAGCATACACCAAACTCTCGAGCCACGCTACTACCCACAAAGCCCTTCATCCCATACCTCAGATCTCATTTCCCACACAGCCATATAGTAGCGTTTTCACCGAGCTCTCCAGCTAAGTAGTTTTGAATTATTCAAACTTGTATTTCTTCCATAATTTCTCTTCTAGTGGCTTCTTATAGTCTAGCTCTACCCACGGGTATTCCTTTTCTTACCATTGTTGGTATTTTCCTGCCTTTTTCTTTACTTTTACCACCCTCGTGGTAACTCTTCATACCACTGCTGGTAGTCTGGCCTTTTTCTCCTCCTTTTCTCTGTTTGAGCGAGTGTTAGTATGTCTGAGAAAAGGGGTACTTCAGGTTTTAAACATTGCACGTCGTGCAGTGGTAAATCACCGAACAGTGACTTGAATTTTAAATGCGTTTATTGTTTGGGCGTCTCGCATCTTTCTACGACTCCCCCATGTGATATTTGTGCTAGTTTTAGTCAACGGACGTTGAATGAACGGCGCAACAAGTTGATTTTGAAAGGATTGCTTTCCTCTCCTTTCTCTGAGGCTATTTCTGCGGAGGTCTCAACCCCTCCAGGCAAGGATAAGAAGCACCCTTCCTCAGACCCTTCTTCACCGGCTGGTGGTAGGGGCAGAAATCATCGATCTAAGACTGGTAGATCTTCCTCCAAGCATCTACTCGCTGTCTCCGTGCCACCGATTTCAGCACCTAGCACAGTTTCTGGGAAGTTTGAATTGTCGGTGCCGGGCTACTGAACCAATGGTTTCTTCGGTTCCGACCAGTCTGGTTCAGGACACTTTGGCACTGACCTCGCCTTTACAGGCTCTGGCTCAGACTACCTTGAATCCGATTTTGACTATTACCCCGATTGTGACTTCGGCTCCGAGTTCCCTCTCTGTGCTGACTTCACCGTTTACGCAACTCAAATCAGAATCTTCAGCTCCATTGAGTTCATTACCACGAACCAGATATTCGTCTTCTGTGGACCCGTTTGCCTGGCAACCCTACAGTCCTTTTCTGGACCGGCCTGAATCCCCTTCCGGGATATCGATTAGGTCTGCCAGGAGCATGTCCGAAATAGACATTGTTCATCTCGTGGATCAGGTACTGACTGCAAGAGGAGTCTCCAGACCCTGTTCCACTCCGGGTGTTGGGATTTTTCCTCCTTCGACTCCTTCATATTCTCCTGATGGGGATCTTTCAGTCCCAAGACCCCCTTACCCATTGCTTTCAATGGGACCCCTTCCTTCGGTGCCGACTGCTTTGATGCCTGAAGCATCTAAGTCCTGGTGGGCTTCAGTTCCGACAACAGCTCACCTTACTCAACCCATTGCTTCAGGGGTAGAATATTCTGTTCCGGCCCCGGCACTGACTACCTTCTCAGTTCCCATCTCGGATCCAAGAGTTATTTCCGCACTGAACCCTTCTCAAACGTCAGTTTTGGAGGTGGGCCATTCGGAGAGGGTTGTGACCCCGGTTCCGATTCAGTCCTCTTCGGTTCCGGGCTCCCATCCCTCTTCAGGTTGGCCCGCATTCTGGTTTATGGAGAGGGCGCTGGCGGCTAACAATCCCCCTCCTTCAGCTTCGCCTTTGGTTCCCCCTCTTACTCAGCCATCGCCAGCCCTTAGCAGGGGACTACTAATCCAAAGCACACCCCTTTCCGAGGCTTCTTCGGACATTCCCACCGAAGAGCCCCCTCGCAAGAAGGTGTGCAAAAGAAAACGCATGGACTCACCTGAAGAGTCCCTTACTGAGGATATGGAATATGATGATGGGGAAGGTTCCCATAGATCACCCCCTGACTATGTTTCCTTTGGGGACATCTTGGAGATTTTGAGTCAGCGGGGTGACTGGAAAATCTTCCACCCCTTCTCTGGAGGAATCCGTATTCTTACAAGCTTTCCGTTCCCGGTCCACTACGTCCTGGGTGACCCCTCCTGCAGATGAGTTGGTCAAATTCATCGTGCAGCGAACATGGAAGAGTCCGGATTCAGTAGAAGCTATCCCCAGGAGATCAGACAAAGTACTTTCTCCGCCAGAAGATCAACCCCATTGGTCAAAGGGCTTGCCAGTAGATGCTGTGGTGATTGCGGCGGTCACAAGGAAGGACTTGGCAGAAGAGAGTCCGGCTGTTCATCTGCCCAACAGGGAGTCCCGGAGGGTGGACAGGCTAGGGAAGCGAGTCTTTGCTGCAGCGACCTTTGCTGTGTGTTCGCTGAATTTCTTGGCACACTTTACGAGACTCCAAAGAGACCTCATTTCCGAACTCTGTGGTAGCCTCGCGGGCCAAGTGTCAGATGGAGCACGTGACAAAGTGGCCTCCCAACTTGCCACCCTTGAAGCGATTTCGAATTCCTCCATGAGGTTGCTCTCCCACGCAACTGAAGGAGCAGCTAGAGCAGCAGGTGCTGGATTGGTTGTCCGACATCATGCCTGGATACGCATTTCTGACCTACCGGATTCCTTTAAGTCTTCCTTTTTGAACGTCCCTATTGAGCCCCCTCCGCTCTTTGGTTCTAAGGTCAAGGATACTTTGGCCAGGTTTGAGCAGGACGGAAAGACCTTGTCTACCGTGAGCCTGCACTTCTCCAAACCTCAGTGTTCCTTCTCCAGGAATTAAAGGAGTGGAAAGTTGTGGCACAAGAAGTCGCAAGGTTTCTTTCATGATGCGCGTGGCGAGGACTCCTCCAGAGGCAGAGGAGGGTCCGAATGTGGAAGACGTCCTTTTAGGGGCAGAGGGGGTTACTGGAATCAGGGCTCCAGAGATTCTTTCTCCGGTAGGCCCTATCAGCGCTCCTGAAGCATTGCCCGATTGCTTTCCTCTGGAAGCAGTCGGGGCGGGTTTCTGTCTGCACCAAGCAGCCTGGTCCTCCATTACCGACGATCTATGGGTGCAGAGAATTATCACCAGAGGCTATCACATTCCCCTCAAATCCTTTCCAAGACCTCAATTCTCCCTTCCTGATGTTCCAGCCAGTCAAAGGGAGGAGGCAGCTTCCGAAATCAAGAAGCTTCTTCTAAAGCGAGTCATCCAAAAGGTCCCCCCAGACCAATGCGGATTAGGGTTCTACTCCAGACTCTTTGGTGCCAAAAAAGACGGACTGGAGGCCCATTCTGGATCTGTTGTTTAAATGAGTCAATTGTACAGACCAAGTTCCGCATGGTCACTATTCAGTCCATCCTTCCATGCCTTCGGGAGGGTGTGTGGATGTGCTGTCAAGATCTCCGGGATTTGTATTACCACATCAAAATGGACAAATGCTCCAGGAGGCTTTTGCACTTCCGGCTGGAAGCAAGTCATTTTCAATTCAGAGCCCTGCCTTTCGGTCTCTCGATGGCCCCCAGAGTGTTCACGATGTCTAGCAGTGGTGACAGCTCTCTTGAGACTGCACGGATTCCAGGTGTTTCCTTATCTGGACGATTGGCTCCTCTCCGCCCCCACCGAGCATCTACTGACCAGGGCCCTGCGCCACACTTCGTCTCTGGCAGAGTCTCTGGGTATTACTATCAACTGGGAAAAATCAAATCTTCAGCCCTCACAACAATTGGAATTCATAGGGGTTATGTTCAACACTCAGCTTGATCTAATATCTCTTCCTCATCACAGGCTGTTAAGACTGAGAACACAAGTGCAAGTGATACTCGACCACAGGAAAGTGTCTGCAAGAGAAGTTTGTAGGCTCTGGGTTCCATGGCGGCAGCCATTCCTATTGTTCCGTTGGCCAGGCTTCATATGCGCCTGTTACAGTGACTTCAAACTCAATGGATACACAATCATCATCCCTTGAACACACTAATCCTCCTCACCGATCTTTGCAAGCAGGATCTCCTCTGGTGGATGAGAATGGACGAAAGTCTTTGGTGTCGCCCTTTTCAACCTCTTCAGCCCAGTGCCACGGTGACTACGGACGCTTCCCTGATAGGGTGGGGGGGTCATTTTCAGGGAAGATCTGTTCAAGGCACGTGGTCTCCTCTAGAAGTCGACTTACACATCAACGTTCTAGAGCTCAGAGTGGTGTTAACTGGTGTTACAAGCTCTCCAGCCTCTTCTTCCTCTCTGATCGATTGCTATCCAGTCCGACATGTCTGTGGTCTGGTACATCAACAAACAGGGAGGGACCAGATCTTACCCCCTTTGCCGTGAAGCCATGAGAATTTGCAGTGGGCGATAACTACCAACCGTTTCCTGATTGCTACACACATCCTGGGGAGATCCAACGTGATTGCGGACAGGCTGAGCAGATGCATCCTGCTTCCTCACGAATGGTGTCTCAACCCGGAAGTGGCGGAGGACATTTTCAGCCGCTGGGGCTGGCCTTGCTGCGATCTGTTTGCTTCCCCCTCCAATGCAAAGTGCAGCAGATACTTTGCCCTCTTTCCTCCGCAGGGGGAGTCCCCAAGAGATGCTCTGACTCTCGATTGGCCCACGGGTCTCCTGTATGCTTATCCTCCCATCCCCTTGATACCCTTGGTCTTAAGGAAAGCTACTCGGTTGAGAAGCAGAATGATTCCCATTGCCCTGTTCTGGCCTCATCAGGTTTGGTTCCCCTTCCTTCAGCCACACCTGCTCCGATCCCCTTGGATTCTAGACTTCCGTCAGGATCTCATCTCTCACCCCCAAGGGTTGTCTCCAAACCTGGCCACTCTCAAACTGTGACAGCTTGGTTGCTCCACTTCCGTTAGTAGCCAGACTTGAGTCACTTTCTTCTCTGGTACGGAATATTATTTTGGCCTCCCACAAACCTTTTACCAGAAAACTTTATAAAGACAAGTAGAAACGTTTTTCCTTGTGGGCACAAGAGCTGTCTCTGGATCCTGTTTCTGTTCCAGTAGCTATGGTTCTTCAATACCTGACCGAGCTTTTCCTTAACGGGGCTTCTGCATCCACGACTCTGGTGCATCTAGCTGCCATCTCCAATTTCCATGATGGTTCAGGCAGAATTCCTATTATTTCTTCCCGTCTGTGTAAAACTTTCCTAAAGGGGATTTTTCATTCTAGACCTCCCATTATCCAACCTGTGGAATCATGGAATCTGTCTAGGGTGCTTCAAAACTTTGACTCTACCTCCCTTCGAGCTGGCTGCAACCTGTGATGTGAAGTTTGTCCTGGAAGACCTTGTTTCTGGTGGTGGTTACGTCAGCCAGACATGTATCAGAGCTGCAAGCATTATGCATTAAAAGTCCTTATTTGATTTTCCATAAGGACAGAGTATCATTTCGCACCAATCCCACTTTCTTACCCAAGGTGGTTTTGGAATTCTCTATTAATCAGTCCATTGATTTGCCAGTGTTTTTCCCTAATTATACCAACAAAGGGGAATACTGTCTTCATTCCTTGGATGTCCACAGACAGTTGCGGTTTTATTTGGACAGGACAAAGTCTTTTCGAAAGTCAGATCAGCTTTTTGCTGCCTTTGCGGGCTCTAGAAAGGGATCGGCAGTGTCTAAGGTTACCTTGTCTAAATGGCTTAGGGATTGCATCTCCTTTGTTTATTCTCTGGAGGAGTAATCAGCTCCTGGCTGCATTAAACCTCATTCCACAAGAGCTGTGGCCGCTTCTGTCGCCTTTCATGCTAGGGCTTCCATGGATGATATTTGTGCAGCTGCCACCTGGGCTTAAACCCCATACCTTTATCAAGCATTACAAATTGGATCTGATCTCCAGGGGTAGAGCTGCCTTTGGCTCTATGGTTCTCCGGAATGTTCTTCCATGAGGGCCGCCCAGATTCTGTAGTAGCTAGGGACTCATTCCCATCAGTGAGGAATGGAAGAAGATTAACAACTTCAGATAAAGAAGATATGTCTTACCATAACGTTCCATCTGAGTTGTTGATCTTCTTCCATTCATCCCAACTTCCCCCCCAAGGCTCCTGGCGGATCTTTGGGTCATTTTGGTGTGTTAGAGTGTTTGTGCAGAGATGGCCTCTGCCTCTGTTTCTGTTTCTGTTTCTTATATGTGGCTACTATGGTTCTGCAAACTCAATCTGAGGTATGGGATGAAGGGCATTGTGGGTAGTAGCGTAGCTCGAGAGTTTGGTGTACGCTAGCTTGGCATTTGGCCGACTCGGTTCCGAGGGTTCGGAACCATACCCATCAGTGATGAATGGAAGAAGATCAACAACTCGGAATGTTATGGTAAGACATAACTTCTTTTTTTGAACATCTACTGTTATAGTAAGTTTACTTACACATCTCTACTTTGTATACTGTTATGGTAAGTTTACCTACACTTCTGTAATTTGTCTACCGTTATGGTAAGTTTACTTAAACATCTGTACTTTTTCTATATTCTGCCCTGACTTGCTCCCAACATTGTACTCTCCTCTTTCTTTCCTTTGTGAAGACTGGAGCCAAGTAATGGTCATTGTATAATGTCCCTTTAGAGATGAGTTTCCTGATGAATTCCTGGGGATGTGGTATCAGTAATCTTTTTGTAATTCTGTCTGATACACAATATCAGCCTGAAGCCATTATTGCAGTATGTGATCCCAGTAGTTGGAGTAAAACTGTAGCACTTCCCCTTTTTCTAAAACATCTACAGTTAATCTCCTTCTTCTGTCTCCTCCTTGATGTGCTTGCTTTACCTGGAGGCTACCTGTGGAGCTTCCTTGTGGGGTTGCTGCTCACCTGTAGCACTGGTCAAACAGGGTAGAACTGCATTGCAGTTGCCAAGAACTTCCTAGTGACATAGATGCCAGCATTTGTTAAAGCTATATCAGAGCTTGCCAGGAGAATCCAGAAACTTCCTTATTTGTGGAAGGGATGACTGGTTCTAGTTCTCTGTGGGATAATCTGCTGTTGAAAGTTATGTCTCAGGAATTTTAACACATTTAACAAATTATCACTTTAAATGTAGGTAAACCATACAGTTATGTAAAAGAAAACAATATTAACATGTTTCCAGTCACATACATTGTATGTTTGTAGGTTTTTTATAACTATCAGTTCGCCATTACGTAAATTGCTCAGTTTTTGCCTTCCCTTAATCTTGGTCTTTCTCCTCCTGAGCATTGTTCTGAATTTATTGTTCCCAGAATTTTCATTTATTTCTGTGTAGTGTGCTCCTTCCCTCTTCAAAAGATCCCACTTTCCTGTTCTTTTGTCTCTGTTATAATAGTCAGTACTCCAAATACAGTTGTTTTAGACTTTGATTTCCATTTTCCAGTAATGTTTTTTTTTTTGCAACCACCAGAAGTAAACTTAACTAGGCCTTACTATGTCGTGGCAATTCATATCACGTGTCTCAGGTCAGAAGAATCATTTCCTGAGTTGCATAGATTTGCTCGCCCAATATGTCTGAAAGAATACTCTGTATGGAATTTTTAAAGTCTGCCAACTCATCACACTGCCATAACATATGATGTTCATCATGTTTCACTGTTGCAGTCATTACACTTGGGTTATCCTGATGGCAGGCTATCCGCAGTTGGCCTGAATTCCAAAGTCTTGGGCCGGCGTCGGTTGCTGTCACCTCTTCCCTGACATCAGTGCGCCAGGGGTATATAAGATGCAGCTGACGCCATTTTCTTCAGTCTTTCTTGCCGCGGTGCCCGAAGCAAAAGTAATTCTCAAGTGCCGGTTGGCTGACTTCTGAGATTTTCAAAATCGAATTTCAGAACCGAAGTCTTCAATAAAGCTAAGTACCCCATTGAGGAAACTTTTTCTTGCTCCAGACCGATGTCAGTAAAAGTTAACAATTGTATTTCTTGTGGGAAGCAAATACCTCATGAGGATTTTCACTCTTACTGTATTCCTTGCCTAGGCCCTGACCACGGCGTTGCTAGTTGTCGGTTTTGTGCTAGATTCAACCAACGCACTATTAAGCGTCGGTTTGATTTTGCTTTACATTACTTTGGCAGAAGGTTTAACTACGTAATGCCATCAGAACAACCAACGACCGGAATTCATAAAAAACGCAAAGACAAAGAAAAGGACAGGCATCCGAGGTCCAAAACCGACGAAGCCTCTTCTAGGCCAGTCGCCGGTTCTCAGTGAGGTGCTTTCGCAGCCCCTGACACCCGCTACCTCAGAGCCACAGGCCGCCTCAGACTCCCACGTGGCGACAAGTAGGCCTCTGGAAACTCAAGGTATTGGGCCAACGGAGACTATTCCCTCAGATGGAATAACCACAGCAATCGAATATAGTTGAAAAACCACAAAACAGCAATCCAGCAACTCCGTAGAAGGAATTTATTTCCAATAACAATTGTAAAAAATCTCAGTAGTAGAAAATCTCTAGCGCCTCGGCCAAAAGCCTTTAACAGAGTACACCCATTAAAAAAACTCTCAGTCTATATATACCAGACCATAATTGATTAATGGAATAATTAGTTAATTACATATATCAGAAACTATTAAACAGTTCTTCTTAAAACAATACATTCATATTTACATATTTACACAAAACTTTTCCAGAAGCATTCTTGATTTAATCCCACAGGGAACATAGTATTAAATTTCAATATTAAGAATGCTTCTTTCTTCCTTAGTAATTGTTTCACTTGTTCATCACTCATAAATTTATTACAAACAACACTATCTAAAATTGTAGCCTGAAACCCATCTAAGCTACCATTATGTATTTCATTAAAATGTATAGCTACAGGACTAGTTATTTTATAATTCCTAACATCCCTTATATGTTCTTTTTATTCTACAAGAGAATTGTCTTTTGGTTTCACCTATATAGAATTTGTTACATGTACATTTAATTGCATATATAACTCTCTGACTTTTACAAGTAAAACATTCATTTGTCTCAAAATTTTATTATTAATTTTATCAAACCGAGTCACATAACTACAAATCGTACATTTTCCACACACTTGGTACCTTTTCTTTTATTCCTTCTGCTATCTCTAATTTCGGTCTTTTAAACCTACTATGTACTATAAAATCTTTTATATTTCTTCCCCTATTAAAAGAAAACAAAAGTTTCTTCTGTTGCAGGCAATCTACTTCTTTTCTTGTAATATTCCAACTGGATTTTATTATATCTATAATTTCTTCCGATATTACTGAGTACGTAGTAGTAAAGTATATATTCCTATCATGCTTCCTTCTATTACTATTTTTATAATATTATATTATTATTCCCTCAGATGGGTCTGGAGCCGTTGAGCAGGCATCGGCTTCTGAGGGTGTTTTCAGACCTTCTCAGCTTACTATCAAGTCTACTTCAGCAGCCAAGGCAAAGTCTAAAACACCATTAAAGACAAAGAAACAAGTACAGCATTCTCCAGGACAGTCATCCATGCCAAAGAAACAGATGCTTAAAATGGCCGAGGACCCAATTACTCTGATCAGGGCTTCTCATCCCCCTCCTGATAAAAGGCCTAGGCAAGACACTGACTATGATTCCTCTGACCAGGTCTCTATTTCCTCTGATTCCTCTTCAGAACAGGGATATTCTCTTCCCCCCTATGAGGATTCTGATGCCGAAGAATCTATCCCTTCAGCCTCTCCTCCTGAGGATTACTCTTTTGGGGATACCCTGCACACCATGAGGGAGCATTTCCATTGGGAGAGCCAGGATTATTCAGAATCCAAGAAAAGGCTCAGAGACTTTCTTTTACTACCTCAGCACAGGCCCCTTGCTATTCCCCCTGTACTAGATATTGTTGATGTTTTTTCTGAATCCAGTTTCTCTCCTGATTCATTACCCCTGCACCAGTCAAGCCAGATAGGTACTACAGAGTCCCAGACTCTCATAAATTTCTTTATAAAAACCCTGCTGCTGACCCAGAAACAATTTCTCAGGGTCCCAAAGGGGTCAAGGCTTCCACTGCAAAAAACCCTTTTCCCTCTGATAGGGATTCTAGAGCACTGGATAGATGGGGGAAAAAAGTTTACACTTCTGCTACTTTAGCTGTAAGGGCTTTAAACTGCCAGTTTCACATGCTTAAATATCAACAATACCTAATGTTGTTATTGTTGTGTCTTTCGGCTTTTCCCAGTTAGAGGTCACCACAGTGGAACTCCGGTTCGCTAATGATTGGCAGTTGATTTTTACGTGCCGAGTTGCCAGCCCTGATGCACAACCTTCAATGAAGGTACGCCCATTCACGCATGTCTCCACGCAGAAGACGCCCTAGCTGAGAATTGAACCGGACAGCTTCTTACTGTGAAGCGACAACGCTACCGCAGCGCCACCACCGCGGACATAAATATCATCAACAATACCTAATGTCTTTGCTAAAACAGAAAATGCTTACAAGCTCAGAATGTCCTGACAATAAGGAAATGCAGGATTTATTGCACGCAGCTGAACAAGTGGGAAAGCATACTCTGCAATGTGTTTTTGATTCAGTAGAGGCTTCTTGCAGAGCCGCAGTTACAGGCTCTGTCATTTGAAGGCATGCTTAGTTAAAAGAACAGAGTTTACCTGATCATGTTAAAGCAAAATTATTGGATGCTCCATTACAGCATGATACTTTGTTTGGTGTTAAGGCTGAGGAGGTGTTAAAGAAAATGGAGGATAAAGCAAAATCAATGCAGACAGTAAAGGATTTCTTACAGGTTCAGCCACCTAGATTTAGCAGGAACTGGCCTTCTAAAAATTGGTCCTTTCCAGTGTCAGGCCACAAAGAGGCCGATACAGACGCCCAAGAGGCAGATCTCAGCCACAAGGCTCATACAGACCTAAACAATGGGGTGCTTCAGCTCCCAAAGCCAGAGAAGACAAGTCACAACCTTATAGGAAACTGTCCCAATGACTTCCCCTTACCAAAGACAAGCACTTACCTTTTGACAGCACCCTTAGGGGGGAAACTAGCACTTTTCTCACAAAATTGGCACATGATCACCCAGGACAAATGGGTACTGAATATTGTTTCTCAGGGTTACAGGTTCCATTTTTACACCCTACCAAGGTCAAAAGGTATGCCAGACCTGCCACAAAACCAGTGGCCAGAGGCACAAAAACAAATTGCTGCTCTCATGGACATGAGAGCAATTCAAGAAGTACCACAGCAAGAACAGGGACAAGGTTTTTACTCGAGACTTTTCTTGGTACCCAGAAAGGACAAAGCCTGGAGACCAATACTGGACCTGTCAATTCTAAATACTTTCCTGGATGTTCCAAAATTCAAAATGTTGACACTGCAGGGACTTCTACCCATGCTGGGCAAGAAGGCTTGGCTAGTTACTTTGGACCTTAGAGGCATACCTGCATGTCCCAATCAGGCAATCTTGCAGAAGATACCTCAGATTCATAGCTGGCTCAATGCATTACCAATTCTCTGCACTGCCCTTTGGCTTATCTACTGCACCTAGGGTCTTCACAAAATGCCTGGCACCAGTAATTGCATTTTGCAGACAAAAAAGAATTCAAATATATCCGTACTTGGACGACTGCCTTATTCAAGCAGAGAGCAAGGACATTCTGCTAAAGCATCTGGCGTTTGTAAAACAATTACTAATTTGCCTAGGGTACACAGTAAACGAATAGAAATCAAAACTAGTGCCCTCTCAAGAGATAATATTCCTGGGTGCAAGCTTAAATACAACTGCCCAGATGGCTTATCTCACGCCAGACAAGCAAAGGCAACTGACTCATTACTTTCAAATGATGGCAACAAAGACCCAGCTATCTACAAGAAAAATTCTGCAGGCTTTGGGCTACATGGCATCTTGCATTCTACTAATTCCATATGCAAGACTGCATATGAGGAAGCTACAATGGTACCTAAAAAGTGTTTGGACTCAACATTGCCACATCCTGGAAGCAATAATAACTCTTATTCCCTGCCTGCAACAGGAGTTTCGATGGTGGGCACTGGCCTGTCACCACAACAAGGGACAGCCTTTCACTTTACCCACAGCCAGACAGACAATAACAACAGATGCATCGGATTATGCCTGGGGGGCACACATGGCAGGAAATTGTATTCAGGGCACGTGGCCCACGGACCAAATGCATCTTCACATCAATCAAAAAGAGATGCTAGCTGTACAGAATGCCCTGACAGCCTTCAAGGATCTGCTACATCCAGGACAACTACTACTAAAGACGGACAATACTACAGTTATGTGGTACATAAGCAAGGGGGCACGCATTCCTACCCCCTCTGCAGGCAAGCCATGATTTTGTGGAACACAGCACTCACCTATCAAGTACATCTACAGGCGCAATTCCTGCCAGGAAAGAAAAATACTCTGGCAGACAAACTAAGCAGAAACCTCATGGACCCTCACGAGTGGAAACTAAATCCACAGGTCTTCAGCATGATAACAAGGAGATGGGGATGCCCAGACATAGATTTCTTTGCCTCCCCTCACAACTACCACCTACAGAGATTCTGCACAAGGACTTATCACTCACAAGCATGGAAAGTGGATGCTCTATCTTTCAGCTGGGAAACCCTAGCAGTTTATGCCTTTCCACCACTGCCTCTCCTTCCCAAGGTGCTCCTAAAAGTCAGACAAGAGAAGCCAAAAATGATTCTGATTGCCCCAGACTGGCCACGCCAGCACTGGTACCCAATCCTAAAGAGCTTGTCTCAAGGCCCAGCCTGGTCTTTACCTCTAATTCCTCATCTTCTGACTCAACAAAACAATCAGATCCTGCACAGCCAACTCAAAACCTTAAATCTGGCTGCATGGCGGATAATATAGCCACTCAGAATACACCTCTCTCTAAAGCTGTTGTGGATGTTATTTTGGAAGCCAGGAGACCCAGCACCAGGAAATCTTATGCAGAAAAATGGAAGCGATTCTGTGCTTGGAACCAGGCACAATGTTTTACAATACCTAACTGAGATGTTGGACAAAGGCCTATCCTTCTCATCAATTAAGATCCATGCCTCTGCCATTTCAGCTCATTACAATACGGAACCTCCTATTTTCTCTCATCCACTGCTAAAACAGTACCTCAGAGGGGCAAAAAACATAAGACCCCCAAGGAGAGCACCAATTCCTACATGGGACCTCAACTTTGTCTTAGAAAAGCTCACACTACCTCCTTTTGAGCCAGCCAGCACAGTTGATATAAAATTCGTATCATGGAAGACTGCTCTGCTCCTAGCAATAACCTCAGCAAGAAGAGTCTCAGAGCTACAGGCATTAGTGGCGGTGGAACCTTTTATCATTTTTCATCCGGACAGGGTTTCTCTAAGGACAAACCCAACATTTATGCCAAAGGTAGTATCCAGTGTGGCTCTTAACCAAACCATTCATTTGCCAACATTTTATCCACATCCCAGAATAAAGGGGAGAAACTTCTGCACTCTTTGGACATTCACAGGCAACTACGCTTCTACTTGGACAAAACCAAAGCTTTCAGAAAAACTGAGCAACTGTTTGTAGCGTATGCTGCAGGATCACAAGGAAAGGCGATCTCAAAGCAGGCTATTTCAAAATAGATAGGTCACTGTATTCGTTTCTGCTATGCACAGCATGGCAAGTCAGTGCCTAAGAATATTAGGCCACATTCTACCAGGGCAGCAGCCACTTCAGCAGCCTTTCTCAGAGGAGTACCAACCAAGGAAATTTTGGAGGCTGCAACTTGGAGTTCAGTGCACACTTTTACCAAGCATTATCACTTACCTCTTTACTCTAAATCCAGAGCAGGCTTTGCCACTGCAGTTCTGCAGGGCCTCATAGCCACTCCTAATCCTATTTAGACCCAGCCGCCCTACCTCAGCTTTGGGATTCAACCCAAGTGTAATGACTGCAACAGTGAATACACTCGAACATCTACATTTATGGTAGTCCAGGTTACCCACCCACCATCCCCCTTTCTTTGCTGGGACTTATCTATACCTCTCTATCCTATACAACCTATGTAGTGTATTTGCTTGTAGATGAAGGTATTGTTTATTTTAGTGTGTGTTTTTTATAAGCAATATGTATTGCCTACCTTCTTGGGGGCACCTGACATCTGGGGCAAGAAAAACTGAAGAAAATGGCATCTGCTGCATCTTGTATACCCCTGGCGCACTGATGTCAGGGAAGAGGCGACAGCAACTGACGCCGGACCAAGACTTTGGAATTCAGGCCCACTGCGGGTAGTCTGCCAGCAGGATAACCCAAGTGTAATGACTGCAACAGTGAATACACTCGAACATCTACATTTATGGTAGGTACACAACTGTACTTTCCCAGTTACCTCTTACTTCCCCGTCACACTTCGAACATTTGCTGTCTGGGGAAAAATTCTTTGGAATCTGCTTGGGGTATAAAATCACCTATGCAAGCATTTCAAGCAAATATCCTAAACCTTCTAGACTTTGTTGCATACTTGGGAGCCATAGATATGTTTTCTTGTCCCCTAGTAAATTGCTTATGCAGTCTCTTTTCCCTACCTTCTCTAACCTCATCTGACTGATTCTTACAGTTATCAAGCAATATTTTATATACCCTACTACTGACCCCTTTTAACAGCAGTTTCTCTTCTATAGTTTTTATCACTTGTCATAGGCAGTCATACATTTATTGTATAAAATATTTTTATTTCCTTTTTTGTGAAAACAGATACAGTAAAGAGTAACAATATTAATAGACAGGTAGTAATATGACCAGAGAATACATTGCTAAATAATAAAACATAAATGCAAAACAGTAAGAACTATTTACACATGCCAAAATTCCATCATTGATTATATATGCCAACTTCAAGCTAGAATATTTATTTATTTATTTATTTATTTATTTTATTTATTTTATTTATTTATTTTACATTTGTTAACCAGGATGGTCCGACTGGACGAGGTCCATTTTCAACGGAGGCCCGGGGAGAAAAGCTCCACTTAATTCAAAACAACAAGTAACAACAATAATGATATTCTACATAGTGTACACAAAAAAAGCATTTGTTATACTAATAGTATCTAGTGAGAAAAGAAAGCAGTACAGACGATTCAAATCAGCAATATTTACATATGTGCATTCTGTTTGTAGTAAGAAACGGAGATTACAAGTTCATGTTTGTCAAGGGGTACCATTTGTAAGACCCATGTTTACTGGGACATGTACTGTGAGAGAAAAAGAGAAAGTGTGGAGGTAATAGTTTTAGGACTATATGACACATGGACAGAGCAAAGACCTTATAAGATCGGCCTTAAGGGTGTTTTTGAATTGTGTGGTATTTGATGCAGAAGTCATGGATGTAGGAAGATTATTCCAAGTTTTTGCTATAATGTGTGAAAAAAAGAGCTTTACCTGCTGTGTTAGCTGAGGTAATAGGAGTGATTTGTTGACAGAGAGGAGTGGACGATTTGGCGTGTAGTTAGTCAGTAATTGCCGTAGAACGGGAGTTTTGTCGGGTTGTTTTAGGTTGTTGTATGATATGACAAGTTGGTGATAGACTAGTAGCTGTGGGAGCTCAAGCCACTGAAGTTGCTTAAGAGGTATGCAGTGATGGATTCTGAACGGGGAATTATTAGCAAACTTGGCAATTTTGTTATAACAGGACTCAAGTTTGTCTAGGTCAGATTTCCTATCATAAGTGAGAATTGGGGCTGCATACATTAGTGTGGAAAGAAGGTGGGTTTCAGCTAGGGTGACCTTAGCCTGATCAGATGGAAAGTTCTTTTGTCTGTATAGGGAAACCTTTTTTATGTACCTTTTTTATAGTTTGTATATGTTTTTTATAGTATGTTCAAAAAGGGATTTCCAAAATATTCTGTAAAGTGAGTGTAGGATTTCTCAGTGTAGGTTAAATATTTTGTGAGCTAGTAGGTGTTTGGTAGCTAATTGTTTGAAACCCTCCCATGTGAGTGATGCCCTATCCTTCCATTGTAATGATGTAATGTAGTATTTAAGTAAAGAAACTAGTGTTATTAATATTCATGTTTGTAGTTTAGTCAGGCCTGAAGGGATGATATATAGGAGAGCTAGTTTCCAAGATAGGTGCAATTGCAGCTCCAGAAAAAGTGGAGTAGGTCAGCTTTGTGATTATCACAATAGGAACAGAATGGAGAGGTGGTTGGGTATATTTTATTTATAATGATTGGAGTGAGATGGGCGGTACGAAGTATGATCTGTGTATATTTAAGTTTTTTAAGGGGAATAAGTTTGGAGGTAAGCCGGATCACTTGAGTTATTTGTTTGTGATTGAAGGATCGATTTCCTACCAGTTGCTAGTTTAATTAACTTCTTTTTTGTGTTTTGATTGATAGAATAAGTTAGTAGGAGTTAGCATTTTTTTTGTTTGAGGATAGGAGGTTCCATATGGTTTTACAGGTTTGGATGTCATTTACGTTGATTTCAGGATTGTCTATGATGTATTGGTTCAGGTCTCAAATTTGCCTTAAAATGATTGTATGGCTTTTATTGTGTTCTCATTTCAGTGATAGTATTATGCTTTAAGATAAATATTTCAGAGATGGTTAGTTTCTTGAGGAGGGGATAATTGTTTAGGTTAATCATGTTATTCATTTTGAGATTGGGGTTAAGGTGGATAGGTTGTAGGGAAGTGAATGCATAATATAGGTTTAATGATCTGAACATCCTTTGTATGATTGATTGGGTGTATTTTAAGATTTTTCAAATTTTCGTTGTAAAGGAAAGGGAAGGGCTCTGGGGTTTATGAATAGTGTTTTGATATAGTTGTGTAATAGTTTGACCCAGGTTGGAGACCATTGTTGTGGTGAAGGGGTGTGGTCAGCTATTGTTATTAGTCTATTACAGTTTAGGATATCATAGTAGAGTTTAGAGTCCGGCAGCCCTAACCCTGCATATTCTTTATGGTATGTCAATTTATTATAACTGATTTTGACTGATTTGGGGACCCAAATAAATTTGGAAATTGTGGAGTGAATGTTTTTGAAGAGTTTTAGGTTGATAATGGTATTGGAGGTATTAAATATATATAGAAATCTGGGTAGAAGATTAATTTTGATTGTGGCTGTTTTAGCTAGGAATGGAAGTTGAAGTTTTGCCCATCTGTTTGACCAGAGATTAATAATGTTATTTGTATATGATTGTTTCATATCTTGATGGAAGGATATTCCTAGATATTTTAATGAATTGTTAGTTTTAAAACCAGTTGCTAAGGAGTATGTGGGAAGCTGACAGAGGGAGTTTGTAGGGAAGATATTTGTTTTTTTAGCTTTAGTTTGTAATTTGAGAAAGTTGAAAGGATGTCTGTAGGGGATAGTAGTTTCTGGAGGTCTGAATTTGGTAGTGAGTAGTAAAGATTTAGATCAGCGAAAGCCGCTAGGGTAATTTTAGTGTTAACGATATTGGGGATATGGTGGAAAATTTTCTGAGAAATGAGAAAAAGGGGTTCAATGTATAAATTAAAAAGATAGGGGACATAGGACATCCTTGTCTGGCACCATTCTCAATGTCAATTCGAGAAGATAGGTGTTAATTTGTAGGTAAGTATGAGCTTTGGAGTATAGTGTTTCGATAGCTTGTATGTAGTTATTGGGTATGTTAGAGAGGCAACATATTGAGCAAAAAGTTTGCATTGAGTCTATGAAATGCTTTTGAGGCATCGATAGCTAAGGCGCAGATTGGAGTACATGTATGGGTAGAGAGATTGATCATTGTGTCCAGGATAAGGGTATGATCAAAGGTTTGTCTGTGTATTATGAAACCTGATTGTTCAGGAGAAACAATGTTTGGAATGATTGGTTTAATTCCGTTTGCTAGTATTTTATGCAAATATTTTCATATCAAGATTTATTAGGGCTATAGGTCTATAGTTCAGGAGGTATTTGAGGTCTGAGTTTGGTTTAGGTATGAGATTAGTTTTGGATGCGTTTAGATGTAGATCACTTACACCACTGGAAGTAATTTGAGTGAATTTATAGAAAAGAAAGAGAGATGATTTTTGTGGGAAAGCTTTGTAGAATTTGGCCGGAAGACCATTTGGATCTGGTGATTTGTTGGGTTTGAGTTTGTTTATTGCAATAATAATTTCTTGCTGGGAGATCGGGGTGGATAAAATTTTTTGTTGATCTGGACTGATTTTGGGAAAATTTAATTGGTTTAAGAAGGCATCTTGGTCCTTTTAATTATGAGAGAGGTTTGATGGACTGTAGGATTTTGTGTGTATGTATATATATATATATATATATATATATATATATATATATATATATATATATATATATATAGTTTCAAAGGTACACTCCTTGGTAGAATATCCCCCAGTCTTCTGTGTGGTGCGCTGTCCCTTAAAGCCTTGTGCTTTGACACGGGCTATCTTTCAAACCACTACCTAGTGCATCTAAAGAACTTCCCAACTGAGCTGAAAGAATATCCTATCTGTAGAACCTACCCTGGACTACCTAGAAGTGCTTCCTACTGCCTCATTGCCTTGAAGCCTTGTGCTGTGACGCGGGCTATCTTTCCAACAGCTACCTAGTACATCTAAAGAAATTCCCAACTGAACTGAAAGAATACCCTATCGATAGAACCTACCCTGGACTACCAAGAAGTGTTTCCTACTGCCTCATTGCGTAGGTGATAACCTACTGATTTTTACTGTAATTCTAACATATTATATTGTTTATCATATTCCTGTTGTTGGGTCAGCACACCCATAGACCTACTCCGAGGCCATCCAACCCACTCTTCTCCCCCCTTTTACACAAACTTGTTCTAAGATTAGGTGTAGGTTCCTTTTATTTTCAGCTATCCAAGTTTAACATTATACATAGCTAACCCCCCTGAAATTAATAGAAGACTTTAACCTATAAGTCAGTTAAGCAGTAAGACAGAAGAGCTAGAAACTAACTTACATTAACTAAAGATTGCTGCTATATTACTGCTTCTTATTCCTTCTCCCATAATAAGTAGACAAAAAGGACTCCACCAGTATTTCACAGGAATTGGTGTCTCAAGTGCCACATGCTTACTAAAAGTCTTGTAAATTACAGTCTCACTGTAAAACTGATTACCTCTCGGCACCTCTTTGCTCTACCCGCTCCGTTCGCCCTACGGGCTCACTCCTCTCCCCTACCCTACCCCAATTCCCTCCCACCCCCCGGGGTCCTAACCTTATACTTCCTAAAACCACACCCTCTCTCCTATCCAACCTATCCCAGGCTCAAGTCAATTTACCTTAGCCACACCCATCCTTTTATAGCTTTTCCATTACTCTGTCTCTTACTACCCCTACCTATACTACTTTCATCAGCCTCTCCACCCTTAGCATTTTTCTTCTTTACTACCCTACCTTACTCAGTACTACCTTAAACAACTTATCTACCCATACAAGCTCTTCATCACTACTATCCTACCTTAACACTAAACAACTTCTTTACCCTTTGCATTTATCATTTGTTACTACTCTACCTACCTGTATACTACTTGAAGAAAACTTCTCTACCTATAGCATTTCTCTTCTCTACTACCCTATCTTAACTTTTTTATCTGATACTATTGCATCCTAGCCCTGCCTGGCAGTAATAGTACACATTTACTTAGTAATATGTCTACAACAACTAAAACTATCCTGTCCTTGGTAATACTCTTAGCCACTCTTATACCTATCCTCACCACTACTTATCTCCTCACCTCTTTTGAAAAGGTGAATTACTACTACCTCAACTACTCTCCTAAACAAACAACTATATATAACAATGCCCTTACCCATCCCCAAATAAATATCACCTCCACTTCCTGCTACTTGCTAGCTAAATATCATCGAATTACACCCATGAAATTAAACCACCCCACAGTAAAAAAATTGAAATATCTACCTAGCCTTAATTCTAACCTACTTTCTGCACTAAAATCCCCCACCTTAAAAGATGGTGATATCCACCCAAACCCAGGCCCTTCTAGTCTCTCTACTATACCTATTCTTAGTACATCTCCCAACACCCTTACTACCCAGACCAGTCTCTCTAACGTCTTACTAATGTCATCTCAATATCCGCAGTATTAACAACAAAGTTGCCCATCTCCATGCCCTTCTTGATATTCACTCCTTTGACATCCTCTGTCTTACAGAAACCTGGTTAAAACCCAAAACGAAGGATAATAAAATAATCCCCCCAGGGTACAATATACTGAGACACGACAGAGTAAAATGCAAAGGGGGAGGAGTAGCCCTACTGTGTAGAAATGAACTACACATCTCTATACCTTATAACCCACCTCAAGATAGTAAAGTTGAACTCTTGATCACTAGATTTCAACTCAACCCCAGCAAAGCACTATACATAATCTGTATCGACCTACCCCCAGGTAATAACATTACTACAGTAGAGGATACCCTATGCTGGATATCTACTACTTACTCACAAGAAACTATTATTCTAGGCGATTTCAATACTGACTGGAATAGTATCAATACAGATAATCCTTCTTCTCATATTAATTTGCATGGCTTTAACCAAACAGTCACCACCACCACTAGAATTAACAAACTAAACAATAAAGAAACTATCCTAGACTGGATACTAATCAATAAACAAGAACATACTTATAAAGTAGGAACCTTACCTGATGATGCAAGTGATCACATGCTTACTTACATCATAAGACAAAATAATGACATTACCAACGCCCCCAACTATAGGATTTCTCGAACCAAGAAAAACTTTAACCCTGTATTATTTCAAATAGAACTTAGTGCCTGTGACTGGAACCCTCTAAAAACTCTCCCTCTTGAAGAGGCTGTTACATGTTTCATTAACAAATTCTTAACAATCCTCGACAGGCATGCACCTAACGATCTATTAGAATAAAATCCAAACCTGCCCCCTGGCTCTCAAAAGATACCAGACAAAAAATATTACTTAGAAATAAATCCTGGGCTAAGTGGAGAGCAACAAGAAATACCTCGGAACAACAAACCTTTAAACAGTTGAGAAATGCTACAAAAAAGCTATTCTCTCTGACCAAAAAATCTACTATTGTAAACTGCAGCAAATTCACCACAATAATCCACACAAATTCTGGGCAAGCTTAAATAACCTCCTTCATCCTGACCACTCTAGCACTCCTTCCCCACTAAGGTCAGAAAACAACACCTCCCACCAAACGGCCAGTGCCTTTAATACCTTCTTCACAGACACCATACAAACTCTAGCCAGTCAGCTAGCCTCAGACAACTCGGATCTACCTAACTCCCCACCTGACTCGGCCAACATTCCAACTACAACCCATCTCTACCTCTTGCATCCAAAAACTTATCCACAAACTTAAGACTTGTACCCCCTCTGCCGATGAGTTACCATCTGAATACCTACAGCCAGCATCTGAAGTAGTCGCCTATCCTATATCCATCCTGATAAACCGTACCATAATTGAAGGAACAATTCCAGATCTCTGGAAAATCTCCCACATTATTCCCTTACACAAAGGAGGTAACTCTAACGACTATTCTAACTACAGGCCTGTAGCTCTCCTTTCACCATTAGCCAAGATTATGGAAAAATGTATTCACCATCAGCTAATGGACTACTTAATTCAACATAACATTCTAGCAAACTGTCAGCATGGTTTCATGCCTTTTCATAGTACCACCTCAGCTCTCGTATCCTTCACCAACACCATTAATAGCAACCGTAATAATAGCACCCTCTCATCAGCACTGCTCATCGACCTGTCTAAAGACTTTTGATATGGTTAATCACCCTCCTACTCATAAACACGGTCATCCCTCTCTCTTGATTCCAGAGCAATTCTCTGGTTCAAGTCTTACCTTAGTAATAAACCGCAAGCAATTCTTTGGGCGAATCAACTATCATCTCACCTGCCTATCTCCCTTGGAGTCCCACAGGGCTCTATTCTTGGTCCTCTTTTTTTCTCTTTATTCATCAATGACCTTCAAACAGCTATTCCTCAAGCCACCTGTGTACAATATGCTGACGATTCTACGATCTTATGCTCTGCCAACTCTATATCTGAACTTCAATCTTTAACCCAGACAGCTTTCAACACACACGGTAGAGGCATGGTTCTTGAAACTGTGCCTTCTTTTGAATGCCAAAAAGACCAAGCTACTACTGTTTACAACAAACAGTAAATCCTCCCCCATAGATTTCTCCATCCAATCCAGTAATGGCACCCTTATATCCCCCGACTCTTCCGCCAAACTATTAGGAATCACAATTGATAATAACCTCACCTTTGATAATCGCATTAATAATACCATTAAATCTGTTAATAAAAAACTGGGCAACCTATATAGGATAAAACCTTTATTAACTCCAACAGCCCGAACTACTATTGCCCACTCCCATCTAATTTCAACCCTTCTTTATGCTGCACCCATATACACTAATCTAAAAAAAAATAATCTTACTAAACTAGCCAACTGCTGAAATACTATTGCTAGATTTGCCACTGGAAACCCATATAGAACTCACCACTGTCTTAACCTTCACCAGCTAGACTGGCTCGAACTAAAAAACATTCTGATACTTTCCCAACTTACCATTGTTCATAAGATTCTTTACCAACCCAACAACACACCGATACTCAACAACCTTATAGCACCGTATAGAAATTTTAATTCCTTACGCTCTTCCAATAAACTTCTAGCTAGTACCACCAAGTCTAACAACTTGGCTGGGGACTCGCTGTTCTCCAATACCGCTGGAAAACAATGGAACTTCTTGCCATCTGACCTAACCTCACTTCCCTCCCTTCCTCTCTTTAAACAAAGTCTTAAGAAGCACCTTAAAACTCGATGGCTATGCCCTTGCTGTTACCCAGACTAATCCTCTGGATTTCTCTGCTGCTATCTCTTGACTTCCTACTTTCCTCCACTCTTTGCTGTCTACTCCTCTGAAGTAGTAGCACCTATAAAGCTATCTGTACTACTTAAGCACCTATAAGCTATCTGTACTACTTAGGCTATGAATGTATCCTGAAGGTAGTATTCCTGCCATCTTTTATACTTCCTCCTTTTTCTACTGTTACTGCTTAACCCCTTGGAAATAGTAACTGTCTGTAGTAAACTAGAATAACCGAGGATATGAATGTATCTTAACAATGTATTGGGGTTGGCCCTAGATATTCATACTGTAAAATGATCTGTAGGTGTATTATGTATTAATGTAATGTGTCTCATAGTCTTCCCATAATTTAAATTGTAATACCTTTCTTGTATATTGTAAACATTTTTGTTTGGATGTTCATTGTGCATGCAGCTGCAGTCATAACAGATGGGGTTCTCCTGTCGTCAGGCGGGTCCTCGGTCGGCTGAATTCCAAAGTCTAGGTCCGGCGTCGGTTGTCGTCGCTTCTTCCCTGACGTCAGTGCGACAGGGGTATAAAGGAACCAGCCGACGCCATTTTCTTCAGTCTTTCTTGCCGCGCAGTGCCCGAAGCAGAAGCAGTTCGCAAGTGCCGGTCGGCCAGCTCCTGAGATTACGAAAATTTGGAAACCGAAGTCTTCGTGAAAGCTAAGTACCCCGTTGGGGAAACTTTTCTTGCCTCAGACCGATGTCAGACAAAGTTAATAATTGTATTTCTTGTGGGAAGCAAATACCGCATAAGGATTTCCATTCCCTCTGTATACCTTGTTTAGGCCCAGACCACGACGTCTCGGTCTGTCGCTTTTGTGCTGCATTCAACAAACGCACCATTAAGCGTCAGGCGGAGTTCGTCCAGCATTATTTTGGGAAAGCATTTAACTATATTATGTCGTCGGATGCTCCGACTCCAGTTTTGTCTAAAAAACGCAAAGATAAGGACCGACACACGAGGTCCGCGGCCTCTACCGACACCACGCCAAAGCCGACTACACGTGGTCCGGTTCTCAGCGAGGCACCTACGCAGCCCCTGACTACCGATTACGCTTCTTTGGCGGTGTCTCCTGTGCCCGAGGTCGCAGGCTCCTCAGCCCACACCCCGACTACAGATACCGAAGCCACTCTTGGCGTTGAAACTCAGAATGTGGACAGGTCCACCTCCACTCAAGGTGTCTTCAGACCTTCCTCCTCTTTCTCCATAAAGGCTTTCACTAAGTCTAAAGCAACCATGCACTCTAAGAGACAAGCTACACAGGGCCCATCTCCAGGCCCCATGCCTAAGAAACAGATGCTTAAAATGGCTGAGGATTTAATTACTCTTATCAAAGGTTCTCAGCCCCACCGGACAAAGGCCCAGAGTGGAGGAAGATTCCCCTCCTCTGATCAGGGCTCCATTATTTCAGAGCACTCTGATGATCAGGAACATTCTTACTCCCTTTGAAGACTCTGATGCGAGGAGTCCATCCTTCTGTATCCCCCTGAGGATTACTCATTTGGGGAAACTTTGCATACCTTAAGGGAACACTTCCACTGGGAAGGCCAAGATTATTCAGATTCCAAGAAAAGGCTTAGGGAATTTCTCTTGCTACCTCAGCACAGGCCTGTGGCTATACCTCCTGTCTTGGACATCCTAGATGATGTTTACTCGGAGGCCTGCCTTAACCCGGACTCTCTACCTCCAGCTCCAGTTAAGCCTGACAGGTACTACAGGGTTCCTGACTCACACCAATTTCTATACAAAAGCCATGCTGCTGACCCAGAAACCATCTCACAGGGCCCCAAGGGAGTTAAGGCCTCCACTGCTAAAAATCCATTACCTTCCGAGAGAGATTCCAGATCCTTAGAAAGGTGGGGAAAAAAGGTATATACCTCGGCTACCTTAACCATGAGGGCCTTAAACTGTCAGTTCCATATGCTAAAATACCAACAGTTTTGTTATCACAATTGAAAAGTAAAATGTCACAACCTGAACAACCAGACTTGAAGGAGTTGCAGGATTTGATGCATAGTGCAGAACAAGTGGGTAAGCATACCTTACAATGTGGTTTTGATGCTCTAGAGGCCTCATGTAGAGCTGCTGTTACAGGATCAGTCATACGTAGGCATGACTGGCTCAAGGAACAAGCCTTGCCTGATCATGTCAAAGCTAAATTACTGGACGCCCTCTTCAAAAGGATGTACTATTTGGTGCTAATGCTGAGGAGGTATTAAGGAAAATGGAGGAAAAGGCTAAATCAATGCAAACTGTGAAAGATTTTCTACAGGTACAACCCCACGCTTTTAGTAGAAATTGGCCTTCCAAAACTGGTCCTTTCCTGCCACGGACAGACCCCAAAGAGGCAGATACAGGCACCCGAGGGGCAGAGGACAATCCCAAGGATCATTTAGAGGCAGACAATGGCAAGCTCCTACACAAAGAGGTGGTGAGGATAACTCGCAATCTTTCAGAAAGCAAACCCAGTGACTTTCCCCTTTGCATGCCAAGCAAGTCTCAAATGGCAGCCCCCTTAGGAGGAAAGCTAGCATTATTTTCAAAAAATTGGCATATTGTCACAAAGGACAAATGGATCCTGGACATTATAAGCAGAGGCTACAAATTCCATTTTCACACCCTTCCAAAAATGAGAGGCATGCCAAACCTGCCACACAATCAAAGGGCAGAGGCACAAAGGCAAATTACAGATCTCATAAACATGAAAGCTATTCAAGAGGTACCTACGCACGAACAAGGTCAAGGTTTTTATTCCAGGCTATTTCTGGTACCAAGGAAGGGAAAAGATTGGAGACCTATTTTGGACCTATCCATCCTAAACACATTTCTACTCGTGCCAAAATTCAAGATGCTCACTCTACAGCAACTTCTTCCCATGCTGGGCAAGGAGTCTTGGCTGGTAACATTGGACCTCAAGGAGGCATACCTGCATGTCCCAATCAGACAAAATTGCAGAAGGTACCTCAGATTTCTTGCAGGTTCAACCCATTATCAATTCTCTGCATTGCCCTTTGGCTTATCTACTGCGCCCAGAGTATTCACGAAATGCCTGGCATCAGTAATTGCCTACTGCAGACTTCAAGGGATACAAATATACCCCTATTTGGACGACTGCCTGATCCAAGCGGACAGCAAGCACATTCTTCTGAAACATCTGGCTTATGTAATAATGTTGTTGAACTCTCTGGGATACACAGTCAACAAAAAGAAATCAAGGCTAATACCCTCTCAGAAGATAATTTTCCTGGGTGCCAATTTGGACACAAACACCCAGATGGCCTACCTCACGCCAGAGAAGCAGGGGCAACTAATTCAATACTTCAGAGTACTAGCAAATTGCACCAGGCTGACTGCAAGGAAAATCCTGCAGGCTCTGGGATTCATGGCATCTTGCATCTTACTAATCCCATGTGCAAAGCTGCATATGAGGAAACTACAATGGTACCTGAAAAACATATGGTCTCAACACAGCCTCAGTTTGGAAACAATAATACCACTAATTCCATGTCTGCAAAAGGAATTTCTGTGGTGGGCTCAAGCATGTCAAACAAACACAGGTCTTCCATTCAGCAAGCCTCAAGCAAATCAAGTCATCACAACAGACGCCTCAGACTACGCCTGGGGGGCGCACATGACAGATCGGTGCATTCAGGGCAAATGGTCCCAAAAAGAAAAGCACCTTCACATCAATCAAAAGGAAATGCTAGCAGTAATAAATGCTATTATAGCTTTCAAGGACCTTCTACAACCAGGTCAACTATTGATAAGAACGGACAACACCACAGTTATGTGGTACATAAACAAACAGGGAGGAACACATTCTTACTCCCTATGCAGACTGGCCATGTCACTTTGGAACATGGCCATGGACTTACAAATGGAACTACAAGCACAGTACTTGCCAGGCAAGGAAAACACACTGGCAGACAACCTAAGCAGGAATATGACAGATCCACACGAATGGAAATTGCATCCAAAAGTTTTTACAGAAATAATCCAAGAATGGGGAAGGCCAGACATAGATCTCTTTACATCCCACAAAAATCACCAATTGACAAAATTCTGCTCAAGGATTTTCCATCCAAAGGCCTGGAGAGTGGACGCTCCCTCTTTCAGTTGGACATCAATGACAGTTTATGCCTTCCCACCTCTTCCTCTGCTGCCCAAAGTTCTATTGAAAACCAGAGCAGACAGACCAAAGATGATTCTCATTGCTCCGGACTGGCCAAGGCAACACTGGTACCCACTCCTGAGGAGCCTGACGCATTCCCCACCATGGACCTTGTCTCTAATGCCTCTTCTTCTGACTCAGCACAGCTTCAAAACTCTTCACAGCCAGCTAAAAACCCTCAATCTAGCCGCATGGAAGATTCCTTAGCATCACAACAGGCCCTACTCTCCAAGGAGGTGCAGGATGTCATTTTGGAGGCCAGAAGGCCATCAACTAGAAAAGCTTACTCTGCAAAATGGAAACGGTTTTCTGTCTGGAATGAGAAAAAGGGCCAGGATCCTGGAAAACTGAATTTACCTCAAATACTACAATATTTGGCTGAGCTGCCAAGCAGTGGACTTTCATTCTCCTCCATCAAAATCCATGCCTCAGCCATTTCTGCAGAATACAACACTGATCCACCTTTATTCTCTCACCCTCTCTTAAGACTGTTCCTCAGAGGGGCTAAGAATCTAAGACCTCCAAGGAAACGACCAATACCTGCCTGGGATCTTAATCTCATTCTGGAAAAACTGACCTTGCCTCCCTTTGAGCCAGCTGCCTCATCAGATTTGCAATATTTGTCCTGGAAAACAGCTTTCCTTCTGGCTATCACCTCAGCTCGTAGAGTTTCAGAACTACAGGCTCTCATGGCTGTCCAGCCTTTTATCATCTTCCATCAGGACAGAGTTTCCTTACGAACCAACCCGTCCTTTATGCCTAAAGTGGTATCCAGGGTAGCTTTAAATCAGGCCACACATTTACCTATTTTTATCCTAATCCTCAAAACAAAGGGGAGAGATTGCTACATTCCTTGGACATCCACAGACAACTGCGTTATTATTTCGACAGAACAAAGCCTTTCAGAAAATCAGAACAGCTTTTTGTGGCCTATGCTGTAGGAGCTCAAGGAAAGCCAATTTCCAAACAGACAATCTCAAAATGGATAGCCCACTGCATACGCTTTTGCTATTCCTTTCATGACAAAACTGTACCTACAGGCATTAGAACTCATTCCACCAGGGCCACAGCCACCTCTGCAGCTTTCCTCAGAGGAGTTCCTACCAAGGATATTTTGGAAGCAGCCACTTAGAGTTCTGTGCATACCTTCTCCAAGCACTACAACCTACCATTATACTCCAAATCTAGAGCAGGCTTTGCCACTGCAGTCTTGCAGGGCATTTTGGCTCCTCCTAGTTCCACCTAGTGCCTACCACCCCTTTCTTAGCTTTGGGATTCTACCCATCTGTTATGACTGCAGCTGTATGCACGATGAACATAGTACAGTTTTGTACCTACCATAAATGTAGATGTTCGAGTGCTAATACAGCTGCAGTCCAGGTTTCCCTCCCTCCTTCCCCTCTTGGGACAGGCCTATAGGCTAACACATCCTCATACTACCTGATTGGGGTATTCATTTATGATGTATTTGCTTGCAACTACTGTATTTTGATTATATTGCACTGCATTATTACACAAATTTATGTATTGCCTTCCTTCTGGGGGCACCTGACATCTGGGGCAAGAAAAACTGAAGAAAATGGCGTCGGCTGGTTCCTTTATACCCCTGTCGCACTGACGTCAGGGAAGAAGCGACGACAACCGACGCCGGACCTAGACTTTGGAATTCGACCGACCGAGGACCCGCCTGACGGCAGGAGAACCCCATCTGTTATGACTGCAGCTGTATTGGCACTCGAACATCTACATTTATGGTAGGTACAAAACTGTACTTTGTGGTTTATATGTGGAGCTTTTCTTCCTGGGCCTCTACTGAAAGTGGAAATATATCCAGCTGGACCAGCCCAGTCAACAAATGTAAAGTAAATAAAATAAATAAATCTTGAGTAGTATGACAGAGTTTATCTTGGTAGATAAGGTCTGTTATGTTTGGGGAGGGTTTGTTTTCGTTAATAAGCCTTGCCAGGAATTTAGATGGCATGTGAGCCCATTCAGAGTAATTCGCTAAAGTTTAAATTTCTTGGTATGTTAGGTTTTCAGCATTGAGATCATACAGCTTTTGTTGGAGTTGTGTTATTTAAGTTTTCTTGTTTAAAGGATAATTGGAGTTGGGATTCAAGCTTAATGATTTGATTTTTAAGAGTGGCTTCCTCCTGGAGACGTTTTTTTATATATGAATCTTTACTTATAAAGGTACCTCTAATTATGGATTTAGTAGAGGGCCCAGTAAATGTCCATAGGTAGGTGATTATAGAGTAAACTGTCTAAAGCTTGGTCCAGGATGGCATCTACTTCTTGTAGATTTTTTTCCCTTAATAGGGTAGAGTTAAGGACCCAGTTATACCCTCAGTTGCTGTTAGTTTGATTGTTACCCAATCTAATCTTAGAATGATTTGATAGGTGTCTGGGTTCTTTGTGAAAGGAATTTTTGTATTTAGTAAATATATTGGAAATGAGAAAGAAATCCAGCCTGGACCAAGACTAATGACACATAGAGTAGAAGGTATATTTATTTTTGAGGGAGTTATTGGGCTGGAATATATGAGGGTCAAATAGGTTAAAGTCATTTTTAAGTTCATAGGTCAGTACTAGGCTTTTGGCCCTAGGGCCTATATAAGCCTAGCCAAAAAGGTAACCCGGCTTTCACCACCCAAGAAAATTATTTTCCTGTGCCTCTGTCTAGCAGAGCCACAGAAGTGATCCCTGGGGTGAATTTTCCTATCTCCCATCCAATGAAGATTTTTCTTGAGTGCTAATGAGGAGCTTTGTTTGATATAGGTAGGTATTTTGTTCCAGAGTATGGGAAGTCTCTGGGACAGGAATCTATCTCTCCAGCATGTTCTGTTTATTGTGGTGACAAGGTTTAGGTCCCTAGAGTGTGTAGCTCAGAGAGATTGGGATTTCTTTAAGTGGAGCATGTCCAACAACTCTGGATTTGACATAGCTTTGTATGTTAGGCAGAGATCGCCTCTGAGTAGGCAATATGCGATGGAGTAAAGCTAGCGTTTTTTGAGACGGTCTGCGTAGGGCATCTGTTTGAGGCTAGTAATCCTCTTTGTGAGGTATTTCTGCGGCCTTTCTAGTTGTAGATGTTTTGTGAAGTACATAACAAAAGGGGAGTTGTACTCTATAATGAGTCTAATGAGTGACGAGTAGAAAGGAACAATGACCTCTTTTTTCCTAGATGAGAAACCTTTTGTGATGAGGTGTGCCATGTAGAAGGATTTCCTGACTACTGTGGTGATGTGATTATCAAAGGAGAGACTACTGTCCACCTGTGTCCCAAGGTCTCTTATCACACTTTCGGTGTTAAGTAGACTACCGCCTATGTGATGACAATGCACTTTTTGGCATTGAGCTTGAGGCCATGGCTTTGACACCAGGCATCTCTCAGTGAGGCCCTTTTGTAGGATGTCCACATCATTAGGAGTTTCGATTATGGCTCCTAGTTTGCAGTCATCTGCGAACTTCGTTGGCCAAAGACCTTCTGTGTCAGCCTGTACATCTGAGAAATAGATACCAAACAGGAGAGGACCCAGGACTGAACCCTGTGGTACTCTACTTGTCACTGGTCTGAAGCCAGATTTGGAGTCTGCTACTTTCACAGTGTGGGTTCTGTCAGAGAGACAGTTGGCAACCCATCTTATGACATAGGGATTTATACCTAGTTTAGTGAGTTTATCTATAATTCCAGAGTGGGGGATGGTGTCGAAAGCCTTGGCGAGATCTAGATAGGCTGTGTGAACCACCATACCCTCCTCTACGGCTTTGGTGACTGCTTCAAAGAAGTCTGTCAGGTTTAGGAGACCTGATGTGCCTTTTACAAACCCGAACTGTATGGGGTCCAGAGTTTGGAGATTACCAATGTCATTATAAGTTCCATGATGATACGTTCTATAGCCTTGCAGACCAGGCTAATGGGGCGGTAGTTCCTGGGGTCTGTGGTGGCCCCCCATTCTGGAGTGGGATAACCATCGCTGTGCACAATTCAGTGGGCACAAAGCCTGAGGTGAGGCTATGATTGAACATGGTACTTGGATGGGGTGCCAGTTCGTTTTGTAGTTCATGTAGAACACAGCCTGGGATGTTTTCAGGTCCCATGAATGCTGTGTTCTTGGCTTTGGAGAGTGTTTTTTTTACCTGTGCAGCCGTGATTACAGGAACTTTGCATTCTTCCGGTATAGAGATGGGCCCTTTAGGGGATGAGAGGGGGGTAAAGTTAGCACTGAGCCTATCTGCCAGGATGTTGGCAGTATCATTTGGGTCTGTATATTTAGTGCCCATGTGCTGTAACTCAGAGCAGATCTGAGTGTTGCCATTGAGATTCTTGACATAGCTATAGAATGCTTTATGGTTGTCTTTAGAATCAGTGGCAATTTTGTTTTCGTATCCAGCTTTGGAGGATTTTATGAGGGATCTCAGCTTTTTATTCAGGATGACCAGGGAGTTCCTCCAATCATGGGATTTTACTCTTTTGCAACAGTTTTTCTTCTGTTGTAGAGTTTGTTTATGGCAGGGGACACCAGATTGGCTTCCTTTTTTTGGAGGATAGCATCTTGGTTCTGTTACGGATTGTGCACGATCCATGCACTCAGGTAAGTGCTTATAAAGTGCATTTGTGTAGGATTCAGCAGTCGTACCTCTATTGTCCATCTGCATGGGTGTTGTGAAGTTTGCCACTTCTGTCTTAAGAAGCGTGAATTTGGCTTTGGATAAATCTTTTATGGTGGTTTCCCTAATGGGGGGTGGGGGCAGGATGTGAATATCTAGGGTGATTAGCTTGTGTTTGGATCTGACCAACGAGGAATTGACCTCTGGTGTGGAACACCGGTTGCCCATGTTGGTAATGAACAGGTCTAGGATATTGCTGCCCCTGGTGGGGGTGTGGATAAGTTGATCCACGGCGTTGGAATTTATGAATTCCCGAAAACTTTGAGCAAAAGAGTTGATACATCAGTAGTTTTCCCAGTTAATGGTGGGGTAGTTGAAATTGCCCATTATTAGGGTGTTAGGTTGTACCCTAATATTTTCCAGTGTATCAAGAAATGAGTAGTGCGAATCCTGGGACATGGTGGGGGATCTGTAGCAAGCTACAGTTTGGATTGCCGTCTTGCCCAGAGTTAGTTGCACTTGGATAATCTCGGATGCATTATGCCGAGCAACTAGCCTGAAGGTCTGGATATCCTTAATGAATATGGACATGCCTCCGCCTTTAGTGTTTCGATCCAGGTTAGGTGTCCGAAAGGTGTGGTATGAATTATAGCCTGGTGATGCAGGGGTGCTGTCTGGAGCCTTGAACCAGGTCTCTGTCACTGCGCAGATGTCGTTGTTCCCCATTTTAAGGAGTACCTCAAGTGAGTGCATTTTGAGGTTTAAACTTCTAGCATTGAGTAGCGTTACCCTCATATTTTGCTTGCTTGTACCTGTTACGGTGGTGATTTTTTCATTTGAACCTTGCCTAAAAAAGGCACTATAGGGGTGGCAAGAGCCTTAGCCAGTATCTGGAATCCCGAGGGCAACAGGTGCAGGCCATCTCTGGCAAAGCATTGTGGTCTGTCAATCATGTCATCCCAGGCAGACAGATACTGGATCCCCTTAGAATGACACCAGTAGCTTAGCCAGTTGTTGAAGGCAATCATTTTGTCTTTGTACTGTGATATCATTCTGGGTGATGGCAGGATGCTACTCGGGGCTAGGCTCATACCTGACTGGGTTACAAGATCGGACAGCTCCTTCATGTCTCTCTTCATGTAGTCCAGGGAGGTACGTCTCAGGTCATTCACACCAACACAGATAATGACAGAGTCATATTTGTACTTGTGGAGTGACCTGAGGGCATGCGTTATGTGACGGATCCTGGCACCAGACAGTAACTTTCTTCTTGGAACATCAGTGTGCCTGACTATAAAGTCACCTATGACTAGAGTGTTGGGTATGTTGTTATGCCTTATGGGCTGTAGTTGAGTGGACACTGAGTTTGTGGGCAGTGTGTCATTTGAGTTTCTCGCGTGCTGACATGGCATGGTTATTGTTTGTAATTGGTGTTGGATCTGTCACTATCAGGGTCTTGGATTGAGTTCCAGTCCCCTCCTAATATATAATAATGACTGGGGAAGTCAAGCAGTGTTTTATAAACAGATGTTATAAATTTGTGTTGCTTTACACAAGGCGCGTATAGGTTTAATATCAGAATAGGTTTGTCTAAACAGGCTGGTCCATATCCTGTTTTGTGATTTCATATTGGGAGTCAGTTTTAATGATGATTGCTACTCCTGAGCTATTTTGGGATTTGCCAGAGGCAATGATATTCTTAATCCATTTTTTCTTTAGGGAGGGTTTCCACTGCTCTGGTAGCATGTGGGTTTCTTGTAGGAGGATTAAATTAGCTTTGGATTTGTATATCAAATGTAGCAGTAGTTTTCTTTTTTTCCGAGTTGGATCCCTTTGACATTCCAGGAATCAAATGACCACATGCCTACTACTATAAGTATGTGTTAGTAAAGGATGAGTGTGATGCTATAGTTGGTGCAGTAAATGTAAGAGGTAGGACATTGGCATACAACTCCTGCATCAAATGTGTGCCTTTTCACTAAACTGCTATGCCAGGAAGAGATGGGGGAATTGGGTGATAGTTATAACAGGAGTTAAAGCAGAAATGGTTAGGTGGAACTCTTCTCGTTACTGGTGCTTTGATAACTTTTAGCCCCATATTAAAAACATATATAGTACAGATAAACAGCATGTCTTCCTATTTTAACTTCTGCTAGTCTTCTAGCTCTCCATAGAAAGTAATGGGGGAGCAATATAGTTCAGTGTAGTGAAATAGAATATCCCCCAAAATTGGTGTAAGGTGAGAAGGTTCTTAGAGTTGGTTAAAGTAGTGTAAAAATTTATATAACCCTGAGGTTTTGTTGACTAGTGTGTCTTGATTGGAGCTTTAAGCCGTGTTTTTAATTAGAGAGCTAATACCAGTTGTTTAAATAATTGTCACTGGTAGTATTAATGTATGACAATGTGTCAGGTTAAATGTTAGTGTTTCCAGGTATGTTTCTCATCTCTGGTCTAGAAGCTTTAGGGTAATAAGCCCACAGATTTATAGGTTGTTAGTTTTATAACAGAAGAGGTATTACTATATTAATAATATACTGTTGCTAAATTCTAGCACACACAAGAACATAATGAGAAAAATGTTCTTCGAAGAGGTGGTTAGTTATAAAACAATAAGCAAATCAGAGCATATATAATACTTATGCATTCTATAGCATTTATCAAACTTATAAAGCATTTAACATCACAATTTGTTCCATTAACTATTTTTAACATCATGTATCTGCCAACTAAGGCGAGGGTATTAGAAACTTCATACATTTATATAAATGAAAACAAACCATACTGACATATTTTCAGTTGCAAACATTATACTGCACATATAATCTTCTAAACATTCATTGTCAATCGAACATTACATAGTTCATTCAATTCATGCCTTTCCCTAAACCCCATTTATTCTCCAAAACATTATTCTGCATGCATTGTTCCCACAATTCTTGTTTTTTATATTTAATTTGCAGCTACTCTTTTTTAAAGAGCCCACCTTCAGTTCTTTCATCTCTGTTACTATATTCACTGCTTCTAGTACAATTGATTTAGACTTTGATTTCCATTTTCTAGTAATTGTTTTTTGAGCAGCCACCAGAATTAAGCTCAGAAAGGCCTTACTATGTCTGTGCAACTCTGATTCTGTATCGCGGCTCCAAAAAAAAAGTTTCCTTAGTTACACTGATTTGCTCACACAGTATTTCTGATAGAGTTGTCTGCAGGGAATTTTTAAAATCTACCAAATTATTGCACTCCCAAAAAATGTTCACAATTACCTCTTTCTTCCCCATCACATACGCTTCCATTCTACCTGAGGAAAAATTCTTTGGAGCCTGCTTGGGGTATAAAAATACCCATGCATATACACTTCTAAGCAAAAATACTAAATCATCTAGACTTTGTTGCATATTTGGTAGCCATACGTAATATCCGTCCATTGTTTCTTTGTGAAATGCTTATCCAGTTTCTCTTCCTAATCCTAGCTATCATATGATTCATTCCTGTTGTTGTGCAGTATTTTACATGTCCTACTAAGTTTCCCTTTTTAACAGCAGCATGTGTTTTAGGTTCTAGTAAAAGCCCTACCAGTGCTGGTCTTTTCACTTAGGGATCCCTCTTTTCCTTTCTGTTCGCCTATACTGTGCCTTTCCCTATCATGGATTGGTATCAGTCTCTGTCCTGCAGTTCAAATGTATTTTTGGCCTCTTCCTATTCTGTTACCTTTCCCCCTTTAATTATTTGCACCCAATACCTTAATTCCTTTGCCAATTCTTTTCCAGTAAATTCCATTCCCATCTTGCGTATTCTTTATACCCTTAATTGCAGTCATTCCTATCGGCCGAATCTTCTTTCTCCATTCCTGCTTTGGCTAAGTTCTTTGAGTACTTTTTGCTACTTTATGAATATAATATTCTGTATGGTTATTGTTGTTTTCCTTAAGGATCTGCATCCTACGTTCCAGTCTTTTCTTATTTCTTGAACTTCCCTCATGTTTCATAATCATCCCTTTCAACTTTGAATTTTAGCTTTCTGATTGTGCTGTGTATAGGACCCTTAACTGTGTAGTTGTGAAATTATTTATTTATTTAAATTTGTTGACCGGGAGTGTCCAACTGGACGTGGGTCCATTTTCAGCGGAGGCCCGGGGAGAAAAGCTCCACAGTAAAATAAACAGACAGTAGTTGTATTGGATTACATAGTGATTAACAATTTAACATAGAAATTACTTACAACATATTTACAGATGAAGAACATAGTACATCAGTAGTCAACTAGAATCTTTATCTGTGAAGTACATAACAGGCATTAACAAATGTAATAATGAGAAGTTCCTGCTGTATAATAAGTACTAGGCTTATGAGCATATGAGCTTGCTATCATCAAGGTAGTTAGTGGAGTGGAAAGAAAGGTAGTAGTTGGATGGGGTGGATGATATTAGAGTGGGAGTTGCAAGGGCATAGCCAGCATGTTTTTAGGTGCGCTTTTAATAAAGTTTTGAAGTTGGTGCATGATGGTACGGAGGTAATTGTGGGTGGGAGTGAGTTACATAATTTGGCTATGGCGCAAGAGAATAGTGCTTCACCAGCAGAGTTATTGGCTTTAGTGATCTGCAAGTGATTTTTGTTGCTGGATCTTAGTGGTCTGGTGGTGCGATAGGGTTGGAGTAGATTCTGGAGGGATGGGACATTTAGTGGATGGTTTACTAGTTTGTGGGCGAGTGAGAGTTGATACCACTGAAGGAGGTGAGGGAGTTCAAGCCAGCCCAGTTCAGCAAGTGAGAGACAGTGGTGACTACGGTAGGATGCCCCTGTGGCAAATTTGGCGATTTTGTTGTAGCAGGTCTCTAGCTTGTTTAGATCACATTGCCTTAGGTTGGTATATATTGGAGAGGCATAAAGTAGGGTGGAGATAAGGTGGGAATTTGCTATTGAAATCTTTGCTGCTTTGGTGAGAAATTGTTTATTTCTGTATAACGCTCCTAGTTTTTTGTGGACTTTTTATGGTCATGGATATGTGAATGTCAAATTTTAGTTTATTGTCTATTTCCACTCCTAGCAATTTGGTGTGTTCAGTTGGGTATATAGTGGTGTTGTCTTTTGCTGTGATGTTAAAGTGAGAGTTGTTTTGAGTATGTTTGGTGGGTTGGAAGATGAGTAGTTTAGTTTTGTTTGGGTTGAGTATTAATTGGGCATCGGATAACCATGTTTCAACAGAGGAAAAGGCTTCCTGTGTGACTTTTTGCAGTTTGGGTAGGGACTGGGCTGAGCAGATGATGGTCAAGTCATCTGCGTATTGGATGAGTGTGCCATGTTTGGTGACAGAGGCTAGATTATTGGTGTAAACAGAGAAAAGTAGGGGTCCAAGGATGGATCCTTGGGGAACCCCTATGGAGACAGGTAGTTGGGGAGATGTGTCATTCTGCCATACAACGGATTGTTGGTGGTCAGACAGGTAACTCTGAAACCAGTTGGTGACGGATTGTGAGAAGGATAGGTTGAGGACAGAGATAAGTTGTTTGTGTGGGACCATGTCAAATGCTTTAGATAGGTCTAGGAAGGTAGCAGAGGAGAGATAGCCATTGTTTTTATGCTGAAGGATAGTGTTAGTAAAGGAGAGTAAGGCAGTGGTGGTGCTATGGTTTGGTCAGAAACCATGCTGAGTACTGGAAAGGAGGTTGTTAGTAAGGAGGTAGTGTGAGACCTGAGAGTGTATGCATCTCTCTAGTATTTTGGAGAGTGGAGAGAGAATAGCTATGGGGCGGTAATTGGTTAGTTCTGCAGAGGGTCCGCCTTTGTGGAGGGGGATTATATGTGAGACTTTCCACAATGTGGGAACGTAACTTTCTGATGGAGATCGGTTAATCAAGGTGGATACTGGGTAGGCCAGAGCATCAGCTGCGATTTGTAGGTATTCACTTGGGAGGTTGTCTGCTGCTAATTTGGTGGGTTTAAGTTTAGTTAAGAGTTTTTTATGTTGGAGGTAGGTACAGGAGAAAAAGAGAAGGCAGTGGGGAGATTACTAGTTGAAGGTGTGGGTTGGAGGGGAGGGGGTTGTGTTGTTTAGCTAGTGATAGTATGGTTTGGGTGAAGTGTGTGTTGAATGAGGTAGCAATATTTTCTGAGGAGTGAGGGATGTTAGGAGGAGGGGTACTGACTTTACCTGGGTGGAGGATGGAGTTTATGGAGGACCAGAATTGTTTGGGGCTGTGTTGTGAGCAGTATAGGGCAGACTGGTAGTATTGGAATTTGTCCCGTTTTATTAGCTTTTTGACTCTATTGCGTAGTTCTAGGAATTTCTGTCTAGCTGCGGGGGTTTTGGTTTTGCGCCAGTGCTCCCAGGCTTTATCCCTGTTTTTCATTTCTGACTTAGTGGTTTTCTGTAGCCATGGGGAGGGTTGTGCTTTGGTTCTGGAAAATCTTATGGGGGCATGGTAATTAAGGATGTTCAGGAAGGTAGTATTAAAAATTCAACTCGTCATCTAGACTGAGGTACTTTAGAGCATGCCAGTTACATTCTTTGAGGGATGAGATGAATGTGAGTGGGTTAAAGTTTATTTTTTTACGTATGTGACGATAGATGACAGGTTTAGCTTGGTACAGGTATTTTTTGAGTAGGAATGTTGGGGAGTGATCACTGAGGCTATCTGATAAGCAGCCTGTTATATATGACTGGGGGTTCTTACTGACTAGTATCCAATCCAGGGTAGTGTGCTTGCTGGAGTTTTTATTTAGTTTTTATTTATCCTTGTTGGTGACTGGACTAGTTGGGTGAAGCCATGAAGGTGTACATGATGGGTTGGATTGTTGCCAGAACAGGATTGCCAGTCAATATTGAAATCACCTAGGATGATAGTTTCTTGGGGGAGATGGTGGGTAGACCAGCTGAGGAGGTTTTCTAGTGGAGGGATGTTTTGGCCAGGTGGGAAGTAGCATCCAGTTATGTTGATGGTTTTGTTTTGGTTAATTTTGAGGTTGGTATATATTATTTCTTCATTGCCTATTTGTGGAGCTGATGATTTTAAGATCTGGATGTTTAGATGCTGTTTAAATATTATAGCTACACCACTTCCTTTTTTGTTTAGCCGGTCTACTCTTAGTATGCTGTAAACTGTAGGGAGTATTTGCTCACTGGTAATGTGATAGGTGCATAGGGATGGTTCTTGAGTTGGTGGGAGGGGAGCTGAGTGAGGGTGAGACGAGTGGTGGTGTGAGTAGTAGTACAGTGGTAGTGGTTGAGTGGGGGAATGATGGAGCTTTGGTAGGATGTAAGATATGCAAGGAGAGTGCATGCAGTGAGCAAAGGAAAGGTATGCTTGTACATGTTAGTTGAGGAGGTGTGATAGTAGAGGGAATATGGAGGAGGTAGTGTTGGGTTAGCGCTGTGGTTGGCTATTGGAAAGATGGGAGGGGTTTGAGTGCAATAAAGGTGGGACCACAGGGGGCGGGAGGGAATAGGGTGGGGAGCAAAGCGGGTAGAGACCCTGTTAGGTTCTTGTATGAGGGGCTGGAAACAATCACAAAGCAAAGACAAGTATGTGTTAAGAAACAATCACAATTGACCAAGGACTGCTCTGAAACTGTAAGTCTTTTCTTAATTTCTCAGGTGGAAAAACAGGATAACCTTGTATCAGTAGGCTACTGTGGTCATAGTTTAAATTAACAAACACACAGTATTGATCAGTTATGGATACTATTTGCTAACAGAATGGAATAAGAGAAAATGGAAGATGTGTGTGGTGGTGGTGGGGTGGGGGGCTGCTTACAGCCAAAGCAGAGTGCTCTCCAGGGGAAAATGAAGATTAGCTCAAACAGGTAGACACATACTCAAAGTTAACTGTAGCTGTTTGCAGACAGTTCAGACCCGGACTGTGCTTTTCTTATAAGAATGTTAAAGGTGGTACCGCAGTTGAATACGTAAGAGTGGTGTTAGGTTCAAAGTTAACTGTAGCTGTTTGCAGACAGTTCAGACCCGGACTGTGCTTTTCTTATAAGAATGTTAAAGGTGGTACCGCAGTTGAATACGTAAGAGTGGTGTTAGGTTCAAAGTTAACTGTAGCTGTTTGCAGACAGTTCAGACCCGGACTGTGCTTTTCTTATAAGAATGTTAAAGGTGGTACCGCAGTTGAATACGTAAGAGTGGTGTTAGGTTCAAAGTTAACTGTAGCTGTTTGCAGACAGTTCAGACCCGGACTGTGCTTTTCTTATAAGAATGTTAAAGGTGGTACCGCAGTTGAATACGTAAGAGTGGTGTTAGGTTGGAGAGACACTGAGCCTTCATGGGGCCTGTAGCAGAGTGGATTGTAGTGGAAATACTCCTCCAAATCCGGTAATCCCTAATCACCTTGTTTTTTTGGAAGGAACAACTTAACCAACTTGACTCTCTACTCTCAACTCTTTATTAATTACTATCCACAGCTTCTCCTCAATTTGATAAACATACTCAACTCTTTATTAATTACTATCCACAGCTTCTCCTCAATTTGATGAACATATGGCTGATCAGTTTGTAAAACTAAAGGGACTAAAAACATTTATGCTGCTTATATCTTGCTATCCATATCCCTGTATATTAACTGAATTTTACTCAAGCTGGCCGAATTACTAGCTCTTATTTCACAGTTTCTTTTTTCACACTAGCAGAGCTGAAATTAAGTTGTTGATCAGTGTGCAACCATCTTGGAAGAGCATGTCCCAGGAATTTTGACCTCTTCTGATGGCATATGAATGACAGATTTTGGGATAATTTCATAATAGAGTTTATCTTTATCAGTGGACAATTTAATAACTTCTCTGGTTAAGAAGTGAAGAAGAGACACCCAAATGAAACATCCCATATGCAGAAGCTGAACTAACTTGTATAACCCTTTCCAAGGTCATATGAGCTATAGGAGGAAGTCTACTTTTGGTAAAACAGTCCAAAACTAAAGACCTGACCGAGTAACTGCAGTTAACCATTGTCTGCTTAAGAAATTTAATGTGACTGAATTACATCTTATAGTATTTAAGAAATTTAATTACAACTGTTAACTTACATTTCTGTACTCTGTTGTCTTTGGGTATTTCTTGCTGGCCTCTGTGCTTATATGGGAGGTCAAACTTTTGGTGGTTGAACTGCCTGATACATTTTCAGTGAATGCTGAGCAAGAGCTTGAATTGAAATAAGATTAGGAAAAAATAGCGCACGTTTAAAAACTTTTTTTTATGCTACAGACTTAAACCATTCAGGAATGTTAATGAATTTTGAAGAAGCTAATGTTAGATAAAACTTGGATTGTAAGGTGTTACAAGACAGAATGGAATGAGTATTGTGTTTGTGTCTTAGCTTAGCCTCATATATCTGCTCATTGTGATAATCTTGTTTCTTGTCAAGTGAACTTCAGCCAATAATCAGAGTCATGGTGTGTTTTAATTTGAGTCATGTAATGGATATGCATTTCTTCCATTTCCACTTGGTGCCTTCCCACCTGATGTCGTTATTCTTGAGACCTTTAAAGTATTTATTTAGTGCTTAAGCAGGCTGTTCTGATGTTGTGGTATATATTTTGGTGTGTCTGTTATGCCGTAGTAATGTATTTAATTTAAAATTGATAAGGGCGTTTCAAATTGGTTATTTCACTGCAGTGGTGGAGCTAAGGGGGGTGGGAGGGGCTGTCCGCCCTGGGCGGAACTTTTTTCATCCATTTTGATCACACATGTGCCTTGTTACACAGACTGTTGATGTCCACATCCATACGTGGTTAGTTAACGTCAAACGGTAAAGCATTACTCTTGCTGCGCACACCAGGAGCCGGATGGATCCATATTAACTTGTTTAGGACCCGAGGGAGCCGACAGCCAAGTGGTTATATTACTGGTGTCTGGTCTGGATTTGTATTGTTCCACAGATTGCAACAAGTAAGCATATATTTTGAGTTGCTTGCTATTTATTTATGCGACCAATGATCATGCGTTAATAAATAGCTATGAGACTGTGTGTAAGTAGCTGTGGTGGAGACTCTAAGGCACATACGCGCTACTTCACCTGCAGTAGTTTAATTTTACCCTTTGCATTTGCAGTTGAACGAAAATGAATGCAAGTACAGACTAGGTCAATAATAAATATAATAATAAATAATAAACGCACTGAACATTTGAACCATATTTATGGCTGCACTGTGGAATATTTTGAATTTCTGAATATATGCTACTTTTAATGTGCAGTAGCAACCAGGTATGTTTGGGCAATGTTCATTGCTGTGTGATTTGTGTGCAACATCATAGAATACTGTAATGTTTGGCAAATTGTCTGTGTCTGCTGCTAGAAAAAAGGAAATTATTACATGGCATCAGACCTCAAGGCTACAACTGCTGGTTGGGGAAGTTACAACATTTGGTTTACTGGTTCATGTCTTAGATGCAGTGTCTTGTATGTAGCATGATACATCTCTGTGCTTTCCTGGCTTATGCCTGTGTTGGATTTTACTGAGATCTCTGGGTGTTCTTCATGTTTCACTGTTGCAGTCATCACACTTGGGTTTATCTGCCTGCAGGTAGCTCTCAGTCGGCCCGAATACCAGAGTCTTGGGATTTCTGCGTCGGATGCTGTTGCCTCTTCTGTGACGTCAGGGGTATAAAACAAGCAGCCAACGCCATTACATCAGCTTTTCTTGCCGCGTGGTAGCCCGAAGCAGTTCGCAAGTGCTGGTCGGCCGCTACCTGAAACTTTCGTTTTTCGAGTTTCAGACCTGAAGTCTTCTAAAGTGAAGTACCACATTAGGGATCCTTTTTTCTTGCTCTAACCGATGTCAGAAAAAGTTAACAATTGTCTTGCCTGTGGAAATACCTCAGAGAGATTTTCATTCTTACTGCATCATCTGTTTTGGCCCAGACCACAATGGTCCTGTCTGTAGGTTTTGTGCCTTGTTTAACGCCCGAACTATTTGTCGTCGAGCTATCTTTGTCACTAAATTCTTTCTCTCTCGTTCTCCATTTTCCAAAATGACTTCCGTAAGCCATCCCAATGTCGATCTTCTGAAATAACGTAAGGAGAAAGACAGAGACAGGCCGCATAGGTCCTAAACTGCTGGCAACGCTTCCGTTCAGCTAGTCTCCAGTTTGCCGGTACTCAGTGAGACGCTTTTGCAGCCCCTGATACCCGCTTCTACAGATTCGCAGGCCTCTGCTGAGACCCATTCGGAGTCCGGTATGCCGCGAGTTGTTTCTTCGTCTATGGCACCTGCGGATGTCTCTACCTTGGATGGGTCCGGAGCCGCTGTGCAGGCACTGGCTTCTGAGGGTGTATTCCGACCTTCCAATGTTCGCATTAAACCGACAGCTTTGTTTTTGACTAAAAATACAGAGTTTCTCAGGTCCAGAGTTCGCACTACGCCTAGAAAACCGATGACCAAAGCACATGCTCCAGTTCCCTTGCCACAAAAACAAATGCTTAGAATGGCTGAAGACCTTATAACTTTAATTAGGGGAAGCCAGCCTTCCCCCTTTAAAAGACAAAGAATTGATTTTCCTTCTGATTCTGCAGACCGTGAGTATGATGACTCTGATCCCTCTGATTACCAGGACATACCCTTATCTACCTATGAGGATTCAGATGCAGAGGATTCCATTCCCTCTGCCTCCCCTCCAGTGGAATTTTCTTTTGGTGAAACCTTGCATACTTTACATTCCCAGTGGAAATGCTCTCAAGGACTACCCTCAGTCCAGAAAGAGACTCAGAGAATTTTTAGACTTGCCCCAACACAGGCCTCTAGCTATACCCCCTGTCCTGGACATTATAGATGATGTCTTCATGGAATCCAGTCTTACTCCTGATACTTTACCACCAGCTCCTAGAAAGCCTGACCGGTACTACAGAGTACCTGACCCTCTCACAAATTTCTCTTTAAGAATCCCTCTGTGGATCCAAAGACTATTTTCCAGGGACCTTCAGACAGGGATTCTAGAGCTTTAGATATAAGTGGCAAGAAGGTATATACTTCTGCAACTCTTGCCATCAGGGCTTTGAATTGCCATTTTCACATGTTGAAGTACCAGCAGTATATTATGGAACTAATTAAACAAAAAATGTTGTTGCTTCCATATGGTAGAGAAAAATTAAATTTACAACAGCTAATGCATTCTGCAAAACAAGTTAGTAAACATACTTTGCAGTGTGGTTTTGATGCCTTAGAAGCATCTTGCTGGGCTGCTGTCACTGGGTCTGTACTGAGAAGGCATGCTTGGCTGAAGGAGCAAATCTTGCCAGACCATGTCAAAGCAAAATTACTAGATGCTCTATTAAACCAGGAAAAATTGTTTGGCACAAAAGCAGAAGTTGTTCTTAAAAAGATGGAGGAAAGCACTAAACCTATGCAAATTGTTAAAGATTTTTTACAGATGCAGCCACCTACAATTCAGTAGGCATTGGCCTTCTAAGAACTGGTCTTTTCCAGTCTCTCCCAGGCATTCTCAATCCAAACCCAGGGGCAACAGGCCACCAAGACTAGTCTCAGGGTATGCAGAGATCTAAACAATGGAGTCCTCCCTCTAAAACAGGGAGTGGTAAGCCACCCCCTTATAGAAAAAGTTCACAATGATTTGTCTATCTTCCTTCCCAGCAAAGCCCAAGTACTTGCACCCCTAGGAGGAAAACTCGCCCTGCATGCACAACACTGGATGTCTATTATCCAGGACTGGTGGGTCCTAAACATTATATCCCAGGGATACAGATTCTACTTCCACTCACTGCCAACCCCAAGCGGGTTGCCAGACCTTCCTCCAAACCAGTGGGCAGAGGCTCAAAAGCAAGTACTTTCTCTTCTCAGTATCAGGGCTATTCAACCTGTGCCTAAAGAGTAATGGGGACAGGGTTTCTACTCCAGACTGTTCCAGGTGCACAGAAAGGAGGGCTTTTGGCACCCTATCCTAGATCTGTCAATTCTCAACACCTTCCTGGTGGTCCCAAAATTCAAAATGTGTAACAGCTTCTTCCTGTTCATATTTACCCATACTTGGACGATTGCCTGATTCAGGCAGATAGTCAGGAATTGCTTCTTCAGCACTTGGCATTTGTAAAGAGACTTCTGACTTCTCTGGGGTACACTATCAATGAAAAAAAATCACAACTGGTGCACAACCAAAATATTGTATTCCTGGGAACAAGCTTGAACACAACTTCCCAGATGGCATTCCTCACTCCAGAAAAACACAGACTTGTTTGACAAACTACTTCAAACTAATGGCCACCAAAACCTAGCTATCTGCAAGAAAAATACTGCAAGCCGTAGGGTTCATGGCCTTATGCATTCTGCTAATTCCATATGCAAGACTGCATATGAGGAAACTTCAGTGGTACTTAAAAAGCCTCTGGTGTCAGCATTCTCAGGACCTGGAAACACTGATTCCTATCATTCCTTGTCTAAGGGCAGAGTTCCTTTGGCGGGCAGAGGCATGCAACCACAACAAGGGACTTCTTTTTCATTCAACCCTGCACTGCCCAAACCCTGACAACAGATGCATCAGACTACGCGTGGGGGGGGGCTCACATGGCAGGCAAATGTATTCAAGGCAAATGGAGCCCAGAACAAATTCCCCTGCATATCAATCAAAAAGAAATGTTAGCTGTACAGAATGCTCTGACAGCCTTCAAATACCTTATCCTTCCAGGAAAACGCCTGATAAAGACAGACAACACCAGTTTTGTGGTACATAAACAAGCAGGGGGGAATTCATTCCTACCCTCTCTGCAGATTAGCCATGGCCCTGTGGAACACAGCCCTGAGCAACCAAGTGCACCTGCAAGCTCAATTCCTGCCAGGCAAACAAAATTCACTGGCAGACGACTTAAGCAGAAACCTACTGGACTCAGTGGAAGCTGGATCCCAATTCATTCAAACTGCTAATCGGCAGGTGGGGGACTCCAGAGGTGGACCTTCTTTGCCTCCCCTCAAAACCATCAATTGAGCAAAGTTTGCACCAGAAATCCCCACAGCCAAGCATGGAAAGTGGATGCCCTATGCTTTTCTCCCTCTGCCCCTCCTCTCAAAAGTACTACTCAAGATTAAACAGGACAGGCCAAGGACGATCCTTATTGCCCTAGACTGGCCACACCAGCACTGGTATCCACTCCTACGCAGTCTGACAGCAGTGCCACCCTGTCACCTACATCATACCCCCTCCCTACTGTCATCTGACCTGCTGCTAGTCAGCTTCGCTACAGGGGGAAAAGGGCAATGCCATTTCAAAGCAAACCATTTCCAAATGGATAGCACACTGCATCTATTTCTGCTAAAACACCATGGAAAACCTACCCCACAGGGTATCTGAACTCATTCCACTAGGGCTACCTCAACCTCTACAGCATTCCTCAGGGGAGTCCCTACCAGGGATATACTTGAAGCTGCAACCTGGAGTTCTGTACACGCCTTCATCAAGCATTATCACCTACCTATTTTTTCTAAATCCAGAGCTGGATTTGCCACTGCAGTCTTACAGGGCCTGCTAGCCAGCCCCAATACTTCTTGACTGCCTCCACCCTTCCTCAGCTTTGGGAATCAACCCAAGTGTGATGACTGTAACAGTGAAACACGAAGAACATAGTACAGTTGTGTACACTATCCATAAATGTAGATGATGTTATGTGATCCTATCTCGCCTACATTCTGACTGATGGGTTCGGAGCCGATCCTCGTCAGCGCTTATGCCAAAGAGCGAAGTCTCTTATTGGCTGAGCTTACTATATCCCAGGATGCACCACTACCAGTCCCCCAGATCTCGTTTGCCGCTATCAAGCAAAGACGTGGTCTCGAGCTGGCTGAGCTAAGTAGTGTTTTTCAATTACTTTCCTGTCAGGGATTCCCTAGAATTTACAACAAAAAGCTGTTTTAACGGCTATTTCGTCTTTTTGTGTATGACTGGATATTTTTGTGAAGTATTTGTGTGGTGATTGCGCCTTTTTTTCTTCTGACTAGAAGTTCCCTTTCAGCTGAAGGGCCTTCCCCTGTCAGTCACTTTGTCTCAAAGTTCCGTTTTAATTAAGGGTTCTTGGATCCTTCTAGTTTTTCTTCTTTGTGACAGTTCTTGTTTAAAAAAAAAAAAAAAAAAGAGAGAGAGAGAGAAAAGTTTTTTCTCTGGATAGTTAGTGTGTTTTGTTTTTGGCTGTTTCACTTGATTAGTTGCCATAATGTCACAGGCTCCTAGGCCTTCAGGTTTTAAGAAGTGCACTAAGTGCAGCTTCAAAATGTCTATCACAGATGACCACTCTCTCTGTGTGTACTGTTTGGGCGCCAAACATTTGCAGGAGTCCTGCAGTTTTCCTCGAGGGTCCTCCAAGAGAGGAAAAATAAACTTATTCTAAAAGGCCTTATTAAACCCCCATTTGAAGAGGCATTAGCTTCCTCACCTTCTCCCTAAAGAAAAGGCTCCGACAAGTCCGTCGGAACCGACCGCCAAAAGACATAGGCAGGCTTCTCCTTGGCTCCACGGACTTGGAGCCGAGGGCGAACGGTCTGCCTCGATGCCTCCAGCCTCGACTCCTCTGGGTTGAGCCGGCGGCTGGGGCATCGAGGCGAGTCACCTTCATCGGCTCCACTGATTTCGAGCCGATGAAGGTTGTCCTTCAGACACTTCCTCCTCGGCGCCGAAGCCCTCGGCACCGATGGAAATTGGTTTGGACATTCCTTCGATAATTGTCGAGTCGATTCGTCCCCTAGTCCCTTGGAGCCGTTGGAGAGGCCTACTCGGACCCATTCGGTCTCTTCCAGGTCATCAAGGATGTCAGATTCGGACATAGACAGGGTGCTCCAAAGACTTTTCCAGTCCCCAGTCTTTCAGAAATTTGTTTCGGCTCCGACCCAATTGGTTTCAGAGCCGATAGCCCATTCCATTGCCATTCCTCCGACCGCTTCGGCTCCGTTGGAGCAGGTGCTGATGGAGCCAGTGGAGATCCTAGGGTCGGCTCCGACCCTTACTCCAACCCCGGCCTTCGGGTCCGAGTTTAGCACACGGACTTCTTTGGCGGACCGGGGACCAATGCTGTCGGTTCCAAGCCTCCCTCTCGGTGCTTCGGCCGCGGGACTTCCGTCTGCTATCATGGCTCCGGAGACTGGACCCTCCCAGACCTTCAGAGCTATGAGGAGTGCCTTGGCCAAGTCTTCTTCGGCCATCTCTACGGCTTTACCGGCACCTTCCCTGGGCATGGAGACTGGATCTTTGGCAGTTCCCCTGTCTCTAGGCAGCGGAGCCCGGGCCTGAGGTTACCCCACTGGGGTTCCCTCCTCCTGAGGGTCTTTGAGTTGTCTTGGAGGAGCCCCAAGGAAGTGATCGTGCAAGAGGAAGCACGTGGACTCCCCCGATGAGTCTCTTACATCGGACACTGATCTTGATGATGCGGAGGGGTCCCCAAAGTCATCCTCGGATGATGTCTCATTTACAGACATTCTAGAGATCCTCAAACAACGAGGCGGCTGTAATTCCAAACCCCCCTCTGCTGATGAGTCGGTGTTCCTCAAGGCCTTCGGGGCTCAGCCTCCGCCTCCTGGGTGTCTCCGACAAGCTCCTGGATTTGGTTTGTCGGGAGGGGAACATCCAGATACTGTGGAACCAGTGCCTTCGCCCTAACAAATTTTTGTCTGCCCCACGAGAAGGAGTTCTTAAAGAGGCGTGGCTGTAGATGCCATGGTGGTGGCATCTGCTACCCAGCAGGACGTGGCAGAGGCTTCAACGTCCGTCCATCCTCCTAATAAGGAGTCTAGGAGCATGGACCACGGGCAGACCCCTGACTTCAGCGGCCTTTACTCTGAGGTCCCTGAATTATTTGGCACATTTCACCAGACTACAGAGGGATCTGGTCAAGGAGCTCTCAGACTCCCTCTCAGGTAACCTACCTGAGAGCTAGCCCAGTCGGTTAGCTCTCAGTTGGCTATCCTTACCTCGATTTCTAACTCGTCCATGAGGCTCATTTCATATGCGGCGGCAGGCACAGGCGTGGCTCACGGAGACAAGCCTGGCTCCGTTTGTCATTTCTGGAGGCCTTCAAGTCTTCCTTTGCCGACGCTCCCTTTGATGGGTCCTCTTTGTTTGGACCCAAGGTAAAGACACTCTTACCCGCTGTGAGCAGGAGGGAAAGACTTTATCTGCCGTGGCACGTTATTCCACTCCCTTTCGGCCTTATCCCAAGGCTAAAAGAGGAGGGAAGATGTGGTTCAAATCACAGAAATTCTTTCCCCAACAGCAGGAAGATTCCCCTTCCAGAGGCAGAGGACGGGAAATTTTTCTGGGAGACGCTGTCCCAGAGGCGGCAGAGGCCCCGCAACACTGGAGACCATGAGTCATTTCGTGGCTCTTCAGCCTCCCACACTGAGGGATTGCCCGGCTGTGCTGCTCGGAGCCAGTCGGGTGCCGTTGCCAAGCACCTAAAAGCCTGGGAGTCTATTACTCAGGACAGATGGGTGCCGGATTATTGCCGGAGGTTACACCATTCCCTTCACACACTCACCCCCACCGTCCAAAAATCCCGGACCCACCACCCAGTCAAAGGGAAATTGCAGCCAGAAGCTTCAAAGCTGCTAGAAAAGGAGTCATCCAACGGTCCCCACAGACCAGATCGGATCCGAAATTACTCAAGGTTCTTTTAGTGCCAAAAGACAGGGGACCTGAGACCCATTTTGGATCTCAGCAAACTAAACCAATCCGTCATGAAGTCCAAATTCAATGGTCACTTTACAATCCATTCTCCCATTGTTGGAGAAAGATGTTTGGATGTGCTCCATAGATCTCAAGGACGCCTATTATCACATACCGATACATCAGGCGTCCAGGAGGTATCTGCGCTTCAGCCTGGGAGACAGTCATTTCCAATTTTGTGCACTGCCCTTTGGTCTCACCACAGCCCCAGGGTGTTCACCAAGTGTTTGGCAGTAGTGACTGCTCACCTGAGGAGTCTCGGATTCCAAGTGTTTCCCTATCTGGACGACTGGCTCCTGACTGCCACCACCAGGCATCTACTACTAGAGAACCTACAAGCCACTATCTTCCTGGGTGCTTCACTGGGAATTAGATGCAACTGGTCAAAGTCTGTCTTACTGCCTTCTCAGCATAAGATTCATAGGAGCAGAGATAGACTCAAAATTAATAATCTTCCTTCCTACCGAAAGGATACAAACATTACAAGATCAAGTCCGAGCCCTGCTTCTAAGATCCAAAGCCCCAGCCAGGATGGTCCTACAACTTTTAGGTTCAATGTCTGCCACGGTTCTCCTAGTTCCTCTGGCAAGATTGCACATGAGGATTCTTCAGTGGCTGTTATCGACCCAATGGTCCTTTCAGGATCTCCCCCTCAATCATCACATTCTGATTACAGGAACGTGCAAACGGGACCTCCGCTGGTGGCTTCTGCCATCCAATCTGAATCAGGGAAGACCTTTTGTTATACCCCCTCCGGTGGCCACCTTGACAACGGATGCCTCCCAGATGGGGTGGGGGGGGTGGCTTTGTCTGGGCAGGTCAGTTCAGGGTTCTTGGCTTCCAAACGAAACATTTCCCCATATCAGTGTGCTGGAAATGAGGGCTGAACTTCTGTCCCTACAAGCCCTCCACAAGTTTCTCCCTCAAGGCATTATCGCCATCCACACAGACAACATGTCGGTGGTCTGGTATCTAAACAAACAAGGAGGGACCAGATCTTACCCCCTTTGCAGAGAGGCCATGAGGGTGTGGGAATGGGCAGTGGCTACCAAGCGCTTCCTGGTAGCGACCCACATTCCAGGAAAATCCAATGTATTGGCAGACAGACTGAGCAGGACTATTCTCTCTCCTCACGAGTGGTCCCTGAACGAAACAATAGCAGCTCAGATTTTTCAAAAGATGGGGGATTCCGTGCTGCGACCTGTTTGCAACACCATGAAACACGAAGTGCAAAAGGTTCTTTTCCTTGACCCAAGGGGAGGCAGCTACGGATGCTCTAGTCCAACCTTGGCCAACAGGACTGCTTTATGCTTTCCCTCCGATTCCACTCCTCCCCAAAGTCATCCAGAAAGCTTCCCAATTGGGGTCCACAATGATTTTAATTGATTGGCCTCGTCAGGTATGGTTCCCCTACCTACAGAAATATACTCTGGACGGTCCTTGGTTCTTGGATCTAACTCCGGACCTTCTGGTTCATCAGTCGGGACAACAGCACCAGTCCCTTCACACTTTGAAATTAACAGCTTGGCTCCTCCACTTCCGACTTTAGTCAGAAATCACGCCTTGGACCCGGAAGTTATTCACATTTTATCTTCAGCCCACAAACCCACCACTAAGAAATTGTATCACAGTAAGTGCAAGAGGTTTGCTATCTGGGCTCAACTCAGAGGCTTAGACCCTATTACTGCCCCGATACCAGAGGTCTTGAAATTTTTAACATCCTTGTTTAATCAAGGATCTTCAGTCTCTACTATTAAAGTCCAACTAGCAGCTATCTCCAAATTTCACGAATCCATAGACCCACCATTGATGAGCAGCAGATTATGTAAAACTTTCATGAAAGGTGCTGTGCTTTTAAGACCCCCAGTTTTTCATCCTGCCTCATTAGGATCTTGATTTGGTACTTCGTGCCTTAACATCTTCCCCTTTGAACCAGCTGCTACATGTGAGTTGAAATATCTGTCTTGGAAAACTGCCTTCTTAATTGCAATTACCTCTGCAAGAAGAGTTTCAGAACTTCAAGCCCTATCTATCAAACCACCCGTACTTGATTTTCACAAGGATAGAGTATCACTTAGACCTAACCCATCTTTTGTCCCAAAGTTTGCTCTAATCTCTGTCTCCAACAATCTTTAGAGCTACCAGTTTTCTTTCCAAAATTTTCAAACAAAGCGGAATATACCTTCCATACGTTGGATGTTCACAGGCAATTACGCTTCTATCTAGATAGGACTCAGCAAATTCGGAAAACAGATCAATTGTTTGTGTCCTTTTCAGATAATAAACTGGGTAAAACCATCACTAAAGCTACTATTGCCAAATGGATCAGAGATTGCATAACTCAAGCTTATTCCTCTTCAAATAAGCAACTTACAACATCTGTCAAAGCTCACTCTACTAGAGCTATGGCTACCTCTATTGCATTCCATTCCAAGCTCGCTATTTCTGAAATTTGTGCTGCGGCTACTTGGTCCAACCCGCACACTTTCATTTCCCACTATAAATTGGATGTGGCATCTAAAGGACGAGCATCATTTGGTTCCACGGTACTCAGGAGTGTTTTCCAGTGAGCCACCCAGGATTTAGGTGCTAGGACGCTGTCCCATCAGTCAGAATGTAGGCGAGATAGGATCACATAACATCTTTTAGTTATGTACTCACCATAACTTCAGATGTTTGGGATCCATCTCACCCACCCTCCTTCCCTGCCTTGGAGATCAGAAGAGATTGAACGGTTTGGGTTCTACTGTTTTATCTTGTATCATCTGTCAATGTTATATAAGCAGTGCATGCGTGTGTGCATGTATGCGGACAAACAAGATCTGGGGGACTGGTAGTGGTGCATCCTGGGATATAGTAAGCTCAGCCAATAAGAGACTTCGCTCTTTGGCATAGCGTGCCAGTCGAGCCGTTGCAGGATCGGCTCCGAACCCATCAGTCAGAATGTAGGCGAGATGGATCCCAAACATCTGAAGTTATGGTGAGTACATAACTAAAAGTTCGAGTGTATTCACTGTTGCAGTCCTGGTTACCCTCCCTCCAGCCCCCCCCCCCTGTCTTTTCTATTCTTTCCACCTATCCTCTTTTTGACCATATCTTATGGCAGTGGTATTTACTTTTTTACTGGAGGTGTTCCACACCATGTAATTGCTTCCTATTTTGGGGGCTCCTTACATCTGGGGCAAGAAAAACTGATGTAATGGCGTCGGCTGCATGTTTTATACCCCTGACGACCTGACGTCATGGAAGAGGTGACAGCATCCAATGCAGAAATCCCAAGACTCTAGTATTCGGGCTGACTGAGGCCTACCTGCAGGCAGATAACCCAAGTGTGATCACTGCAACAGTGAATACGCTCGAACATCTACATTTATGGTAAGTGTACACAACTGTACTTTTCTTCTCAGGGAAGCTAATGTTTGGCAATACTCAGATGCTGTAATTGAAAGATTGCTGGGTTATTTTAATTGATATTAGAATCAGGGAAAAGCAAGAAGCTTAAGTGTTACATTTTTTTCTCATATTTTTCCTTCTTTCTGACTTTGTGTGATAAAATAGTTTGACTGGGTATATGGGAGCTTAATTGTCTCTTGTATGGGTGCAGTGAGTTTGTCTGTGTATCTCAAGTCTTTCCAAACCAATTCTCTGCCTTAGATCTGTTGCTTGACAGGTTAGATTCTGGCTCCCTCTGGATATGGAATAGAATAAATTGTGTAGCAGAAAATAAATGAATGAGTGAAACTGAACATTTTCCTTTTATTAAAGCTGAACAATCAGCAGACTATATTTTTTGCACTGATGCGTGTTTTATTCATGTAGAAATATGTTACTCTCATGAAGACCGTTTCATGCAGCTTTTCTTTGGAATCTTGAATTCACTGATGGAGCAACACTTTGGTCAGTTTTAATTCTGAATACCTCATTCATGACTACATTCACGGTTACTGAATTACATGGCACAATCTGTTGAATTCTGATGCAAGTTTCTTCTTTGTCCTGGGTCACAATGTTCACTGCCGTATTGCTACAGCTAATTATTTAAATATGAACCAAAGTTAATGTTATTTATTCTTCATTCTTATAAAAACAGATGACTAGAATGAACATACGACTCCTGACTGACATGTTTGTCAGTGCCCTTGTGTCCCCGTGTCCCCGTAATAGCATAAACACTCGCGCATCATTAAGTTCTGAAGCAAAACAAAACCGGTTTCCTTGGGTAAGGTCCACTGTCACTGTCAGTACATGGAAGTTTGGTCATTTCACCAAAATGTATTTATTCTAACTCCAATATTGCCACATTTTGGGGAAGGTAAAACACCCAACCACAGCAATTTCTCTCAAAAAACACTATATCCAACATTACTGATATTTCAGCCTGCAGGCATCATCGAACTGATCTCTGGTATCAGAAAATGAGTTGTTCATGACTAGAGCTGCAACCAACCAGAATATATTTATGCACTTCTATGACTATCAGTGAAATAGTGTTGCAGATACTGAAGAAAGAAACTACAAATGAAATTAATAAATCTTTTATTTTTTCACAATTTCAGCATCTTAATAATATTGTCTAGTTAACTGCAATAGTCTGGTCAATCCAGGAGCATAGACTCCAGATTTTGTGTTAGACAATGAGCTGCTTCCCCAGGAAACCGTACCCACGAGGTACCAGTAATGTGCAGGTAGCAGACTAGAGGTCTACCAGCATCATCCTGTAAAAAGAAGAAAGAAAGATGTTTATTATGCACCCTTTTAATAACCTGTTTCATTTCTGGTTTGAAATACTAGGACACAGCTGGCCCTGTGTAGACAAACTTACTGTACTTTCTGTCCACCCTTCTTTGGTCAGTAGCAGCTGCCTGCATTGTCCTGCCAGGAAGCTGGAATGCCTTGCAAACAGACTGCTAAGATGTTAACCCTGAGATAATTATTTTCTCTGTTCTACAGCAGGTTACTTCCTATTGGCCAGAAAAGCCAGTACATTCAAAGGTGGAACTCGTCAGTGGCTGGTAAGAGAAACACGTGTATGTGTTCATGCTGTTTGTGCATCGAGGAGGATCACTAGACACTCATTTGCTGAATGAGACAGCAAATATTCCTCTCTTCTTTTATGCGCAGTAAGTTCAGAACAGCCACAAGATTGGGCATACCTCTCAACTGTCTTTGATTTTGGTTCGAAAGTTGATTCTTTGTCTCTAAATCCCTGGATATTTTGGGAGAAACAGTGGTGAATTATGTCTAATGAATGACAATAATTAGACATATAGACTTCTCTTGCTTCCAAAAATGCATGTCATTTCACATTCTGTTATTTTGTCAGTTCGTCATGTTAATAGTTGTAATATTTTTACTTATTTTATTTGATTATATTTGGGTTTGTCTCAAGAAGATATTGATCTCTTGTCTATTAAGACTGATGAAATGTATTCATTGCCTAAGTGAAAAAAAGTATGTTAAAGCTGTAAAACAAGGGTTTGCTTGTCTTGTACTGGTTCAATGGGATTCATACTCACTGTCCCACTCAAATCAAATCTAGAGGTCCCCTCACCCTATGCCCATACAGTGCATGTGTCCATGTATTTTGTGTTCATATATATGTTTGTGCATGTACATACCCACATACATTTGTGAATGCATGTATAATGTTGGGGGGGGTGGGTACAGCGGATACTGAAATAAATGCTTGATGGGGATTCTCAACTGTGTAAGTGTCAGCAGAAATGTCATGCAGCCTACCTGGCAGCACAACTTGATAAGATCTGAATGTTAAGTGTAAGTTGTTATGTTTTGAAAACATCAGACTTTAATAATGGAAAGGCAGAATTTTCACCAATGTGGGGGAAAACAAACAGCAGGGCTACACCTCCTCCACTTACAATTACAATATGGACAGCAGAGAATAACTTTCCATACAAGAGTTGAAACTGATTACTCCTGGAACAGAGAGATAATCACGTATATCCATAAAGTCAGTAACTTCGTTAAATCATCCCTTACAAATATTGGCCTTCAGGTTCCACAGTGGCAAATTAATGCAAATATGAATGCCATGACAGTACATAAATATTGTTCTGGACTTTAGTATTAACTGCACCAGAAGAGAGACATTGTTATGTAAGGTCATTCACGTGCTGAAGGGGTTGTTTGTGTACCATCTAAAAGTATATATTATATATATTATTAGACCATCAGTTCTCAAATAGTGAGTTCAGCCTTCCCGGGGAAGCTCAAGCTTGTTTTGGGGGAAGAGGCTATGCAAGCTTGAAAATGTTGTGCAGTTATAAAAGTTAATTCTGCAGTACTAATTTTGAGGCATCAGTAAACTACAGAAAGTCAACAAGAAATGCAAGTATGTATTTACTGCAAATGTAATGTGAAAGATTAATATACTAAGCTAACTCTTGATTACCTCAGCCGTGCGAGTTTTGGTGAGAGGGTCATTCAGTTTTTTTTTTGTGTGTGTGTGTTTTTTGATCTAAGGTCATTTTTATGGTTTGAGGGAGGATCATTGTTCATCCATAGCACTCACTTGCGCACACACTCCCATCTATGGCCAGTTTAGTGTCCAGTCCACCTACTGCATGTCTTTGGAATGTGGGAGGAGACCAGAGCACCTAGAGGAAACCCATGTGATCGTAGGGATGACGTGCATACTCTGCACAGAAAGCACCCCAGCCGAGAATTGAACTGGAGAACCTCTTGCTGTTAGGTGACAACTAAGTTTTTTACATATATATATTTATATATATATATATATATATATATATATATATATATATATTTATATATATATATATATATATATTTCTCCTTAATGATCCATATAAACCATGATATTGCAATTTAAATCTATGTATATATGTATATAGTAAACAACTTTTTTGTACATTACCTTTACTATTTGTATTATGCTCACCATTAGTATTGTACTTTTATTAATAACAGCTGCGTCAAGCTTGTACTGTTGCAACATTTATTATTATATTGTGTGTTGGAGCTTTTCTCCCCGGGCCTCTACTGAAAATGGACATGTATCCAGTTAGACTAGCCCAGTCAATAAATGTAAAATAAATAAATAAATATATATATATATATATATATATATATATATATATATATATATATATATATATATATATGTGTGTGTGTGTGTTTGATATAATGTTGCATTATACTACATCACCTAGTATATATCATATTAGAATAGGCTTCACCACCTGATATTGATTTGTGTGTGTGTTTGTGTGTGTGTGTAGGATTGATTGACTGACAGACGCACAAAAATCAATCTACAGTACTCATGGCTCCTTTTTGAAACGTCAGCACTCATAATGCCAAGTGCAGATATACTGAAAAGAGTGAATATCGGACATTGCTGTTATACGTAGAACTTATTTTGCAGTGGGACCCCAACCCCGTACCTGCAAACTTGTGTTTACCAAATAAGAAGCCACTGTATTTCAGAGACAAGGGAATATTATGAGAAATAGCCATTTCTGACTTAATATATGCAAGTCTGATTTTTTGGCTATTCAGTCCCTGTATTACAGAACCTGCCGAAGCAGGTCCTGACACATAAAATGGTTGCCTATCTAGCTCGCTCTCTCTCTCTTTGTGTAATGTAAACTGTGCTGTAATCAGAATTACTTATTTACTTGTTTTATATGTCTGTTTATTTGTGTATTCGTTTTTACTAAAAACACAGCAGAAATGCTTAGAATTAAGCACTGTGATATATCCCTGTTTTTGGGCCTTTGTGCCACTTATGTCTTTATCCAGATTTCTTCCTCTTACGAGGTTAAGAGGTATGGCTGTATGTATTCTAAGTGTTTTCATGTGAATTTAGCCTGTATATTAATTCACATTCTCTAATTCTATCAGTTCAAAGTCTCAAGTGAATTATAGTACTAGTAATAGTTTGAGAATGACTACCTCTGATTGTTTGGATTAGTTTAGTTCCCACTCCCTGGTTCTTTTTAGATTTGTCCTTCTTGATTGGTTGAGAACTATGGTTCAGGTGGAAGGATTCCATGGCACTTGTGTGGCAACATTTGTACAGTACGATGCTGTGACTGTGTGGTTTATGCAATCATGACTTTACTTTGCTTAGAGTACCCTATGCATGTCCCCGTCCGTACAGATTTGTGGTTCATTCATTGTATTTGTATGTACAGTACAGCATTTGACATTTGAAGTCATCTGTCTACAGGTACTATTAAAACAATTTGTATTGATTTTTGTAATTTATCTGCAAGAACAGGTAGGCTGTTGACAATGGTATCCTAGAACAACTGGGGAAATTGGATCTCTGGGGCCATGTGATACCTTAAAAAAGCTTTTTATTTATGTAGAAAAGCTTGGAATGCAGTGCATACTGATACTGTGCAAGTTGTCCCTTTTTTTAACTTCTCCAAACGTTTTGAATTTCTAATACCGTTTTTGTTAACTGGGTAGTACGTAGCACATGAAAGCTATTTAAAACAGTAGTTAATACAACATATGCAACATTAATATTTCACTAAAAAAGATTTGTCTGTATTGTGAAATTATTGTGTTAAGTTTTTAAAAGATCAGGACTTGTTGCATTCCTGAAAATGTGTATGGTTATTTATTCTTCCCTGTTGTTGTTGCTATTGTTATTCTTCGTGACTGTCATTATTATTTACTATTATGTAGTACTATTTTTTTCTCAGGTGTCAATCTAATCCCATTCCCAAGATGAAGAGAAGAAAAGAGAGCGGTGCTGGTTTTAGAAAAAAGAGAAAAACAAAGGAAGAAGAATTTAAAAAGAATGAAGGTGCACTGTTGAAATACCTCAGTACCCCAATTGTGAAGAAACTACTATTACTGCTGCACCTGAAGCATTTTCCAAATTAAAACCGGCTTTAAGTTTAAGTAGTCCATCAACTTCAAGAGATGAAGTGTGTGACGAACAAAAAATTCCGTCCGTTAATTTAAAAGATGTTGGCGTTTGGCCAGTTAAGATTAATGATGACACAAGGATGTTACTGGTACGTCAAGGTGCATCTGTGGTTCAGCACCTAGATTCACATTTTGGTGAAGTGATTCGTCAAGGTGCATCAATCAAAGGACAAAACAGAAAACTTACATGCATCTGTTTTTTTTTTTTTTTGTGTGTTTTTTTTTTTTACCCCTACCAAATGGTGAAAAAATGCTGAGAATCGTGGTAGATTTACTCTCCTTCCAAGAAAGCTGTTTACTTCTTTTGTTGCAGACTGATTTCGGACAGAAGTTATTCCAGTTTTGATTCTGTGGATGGATTCAGTATGTGGTGGAAACTGAATCCTAAAATATTCGAGCATGAATCCAGTGTGGCCCACTTTCAGAAATTCACACAGTGGAAGGAGTTGGAAATCAGGATTAAATGTGGAGCAGCTATTGATGAAAAAAAAAAGAAGTGGAGGCAAATCCTTTTGAGATTGTTTGACATAATTAGATTCCTAGCAAAACAGAATTTGGCATTATGGGGTCACCAAGAAGGAATTTACAATGAAACTGACAATGCTGAATTGACAGGAAATGGAGGAAATTTTTTAGAATTAGCACATTTGTTGGCAAAATATGACCCAGTGCTTCGAGAGCATATTCTCAGAATAAAGATGGGAAATAAATTTGCTAAATCTTGTACGTCACCTACGATCCAAAATTCATTCATAGAAATTTTGGGTAATAAAGTAAGAAACAAAGTCATAGAACAAGTTAAACAAGCCAAGTACTATTCCATAATATTCAACAGCACTCCTGACATTTCTTATAAGGATCAAATGAGCAAAGTTTTGCGCTATGTTATTATTGATAGAGATGGAAGTAAAGGTAGTGGAATCATTTGTCGATTTTATTGAAACAAAAGGTAAAACCGCCGAGAATATTTCAAGTATGATTTTGGAAAAACTAGATCATGACGGAATTGATATTCAAAATTGTAGAAGACAAGCTTATGAAAATGCTGCTGTGATGGCTGGACAATATACTGGTGTTCAGAGATGCATAAAAGAAGTTAATGGAAAAGCAGAGTTTGTTGCTTGTACTAATCATACACTGAATTTGGCCAGTGTACATGCAGCTTCCGTTGCTGTACATTCGGCCACTTTTTTTGGAACTTTGGAGTGTTTGTTCACCTTTTTTTTATCCTCAACTCATCGTTGTGATATTCTGACTTCCGTCACTTGTCAAAGTCTCAACTGCATAATAGAAACACAGTGGAGTGCAAGGGGAGAAGCTCTAAGTGTCGTAAAACAATTCTCAGGCATTTTAAAAGCTTTAAAAGATTTAATTAGTGAAGAAGAAAACACAGTTACCAGGTCAGATGCTGGCATATTACTTGCTGCTTTGCAGTCGTTTTCCTTTCTGTACTTCCTTGGCCTGTGGGAATCTGTTTTTATAGAAATTAATGGCACAGGTTTACCTACAAACTAAAGGATTAAATATACAGCACTGTGATACAAAACTTGAAGCTTTAGAAACATTTTTAATTAAAAATGGGGACAAGCTATTAAACAGTGCAATAACATATGCCAAAGAAGTTTGTAATGATTTAGGAATACATGGAGGAGCGTCTATGTAGAAAGAAGAAAAAAATGTTTGGCAAAGGATAAAGTGATGATGCTGAATTATCATATGAAACTGAATTGCGAAGCGAAATGTTTTTTTCACTGGATAGAGTGATTCAAGAAATAACTAAGATTTCAACAGCTTCACGTTCTTGCTGAGAAGTATACATCCCTTACTCCATCAAATCTTTTGAATGATGGCTACTAGGGCCAACTACGTCATGATGATTACAGTGACGTTGGTAAGGAAGAGTTTCTCATTGAGAGAAAGACTTCAAAGTTTCATTGCTGTTGCTGCTAAGCAAGACGAAACAGAGACGTGGAGGGAAGGCCCCCTTGACCTTTTACAGTTTATTCAGAAATACAGTCTTGGGAATTCTGTTCCAAATATTGTAATACTGCTGCGAATTTTCCTCGCAATTGCTGTTAGTGTTGCTAGCTGTGAGAGAAGATTCTCTAAACTAAAACTGATAAATTACTTGAGATCTACTATGAGCACCATGCGTTTAAGAAACCTTGCCATACTCTCTGTAGAACACCAACTGACAGACAAAATAGACTTTGATAAGGTCATTGACGATTTTGCTAAGAGAAAAGCAAGAAAATAGCTTTGTAAATTGTTGTAATTACTAATTATTTAAAAGTATAGTTAAAGCTCATTCTTTGTTTTTCTAGATGTTTTCACTGTTTTTTGACTATGTATGATGTGTTTTATCACAAAAGACGCAATATACCCTCCAAGGATGAACGGTGTTCCAACTGAAGATGCGTGGTCTCTCTTAAATTGTTTAAGAATGGGTTTCAGGGGTACTTTTCATTCAAACCATACTCTACCAGGGGACAGAACATGCTAGACATTGCTTGTGTTCCCAAAGAAATTATTGCAACTTCGTCAGGTGTTTCCACCATTGATGTGCAGTGATCAATGGGTTAAAAAGGTTAATTTGTTGCTAGATAATTCTACCAAAGTGAAATCTAAGCAAATGCACAGAAAGTTAATTACAGATTATATGGAAGCAAAACAGTCCCTATGTCAAACTAACTGGAGTGAGGCGTGCAGTGGAAAAACTGCAGATGGAATGTGGAAAGTTTTGAGAGAGAAATTGTTTGAGTGCAAAAAATAAAAAAAAATGTTTAACATCAACATCTAGGCATACACCATCAGGGGGATATATTTCCATAAGAACAAGATATCTGATTAAGGTGAGAGGCAAAAAATATAAGAAATGGAAGAGAAGTCGAACTACAACTTTGAAAACTGACTAACTAACAGTTAACATATTAATATAGTGTGAGACAAGGTCAAGAAAAACATTGAAGAAAATTTATAAAAAGATATTTAGTATAATAGGAAACCTTTTTATAGATGCATAAAATGTGGAAGGAGTAAAGACACACACATTGATAAACTGTGTGTGCAGGTTCTAAAATTTATTCTCAGACATAACAGATTATAGATGGTTTGTCCCCACAAAGGGAAGATAAAGTTGTCTTATGATAGCCAGGTAACCCCAAATACTGAAATCAAATTAGATTATATTGAAAAAGAACTGCACAAACAGGATCCAAACAAAGCACAGGGAGGAGACTGACTTGGTAACAATGACTTGAGAACACTTCAGTAAGACTTACAGTACCATTGTATCTATTATTCACTATACCATATAAATACGGGGAGATTCCTCAAGATGGGAGACATGCACTTATTAAACCTGTCTTTAAGGGAAAGGGGGGGGTTGGACAAAACCCAGAGTCATATAGACCCTTAAGTCTACTTTCATGTTGTGGAAAAGTATTGCAGAAGGTAATATTGGATAAGTTATTGTCAGAACTGGATAGTTTGGGACTTGAAACCATATATCAGCATGCATAGGTTGAAAACAAATCTATTACCACCTGTAACATTATGTTCTATAACATGTAATAACAGCCATGAATGAAAAATCTATATAAATTACATCAAGGCACAGTTTAACTTCAGCATTTGACAGGGTCATACACAAAAGACTGATCAATAAATTAGTACAGCTAGGTATTGATGTACTCTTGATAAGATGGATAGCTGAATGGCTTACAAACAGAACGGTATCATATAGCAACTGGACAGGTGAAATTCTTAGTTACAGTTGGGGTGTCCCACAGGGCTTTGTCCTAGGCCCTTGCTTGTTTAAGATTACATCTTTCAGACCTAACTTTTTCATCTGAGGTGTTTTACAGTCTGTATGCAGATGACCTGACATTGGGTAAACTGATTACATGTGTTACAGATAAGACATATCTGCAGAATAACTTGACTAAATTAACCATTTTGGCACAGGAGAATAATATGCTGATAAATGCATCAAAAACTAAGCATATGAGATTTGGGACACTTTAATTGAAAGGGGAATATTTAATACAGCACACAGTGAAACTGTAGACTCATTTAAGAACTTGGTTATATTGGTAGATTCACCTATGAGTATTTCTAATCATATCAGCCAATTGGTTAATGATAGTTATAGAACTATAGGTTGTATAAAAAGATATATAATGTCTAGGAAAGCAAAAATAATGAAGTCATTGTTAGTTACATTAGACCCAAACTTGAGTATGGAATAGCAGTATGGAAATCTTATAATTAAACAAGCATGAGTAAACTGGAAAGAGTACAGTGTAAATATACCAAGGGCATCCATTGATGTAAAAATTTAAGCTGTTATGAAGGACATATCTGAACTTGTACAGTGTCTCTTACAGATATCTAAGACATCTTAAAGAGGTGTATAGAGCATTTAGAGACAACTACCTCTGGGAATGTTTGGGATTATCACAAAGTACTAGAGAATCATCAGATAACCTATGCAGAAGATTCTATAGAAATGAGAAGTGTACTAATTGGTTCTCTGACAGAGTAGCTGTTGCATGGTACACACTACCAAGTTACAATAAGGCAAGTAGTAGTTTAGATATTTTTAAGATCAGCCTGGACAGTTACTATGGGAACAATGTTTTGGTATATTGGCAAGCTAGTAGGGCATTTGTCCGTGCTTGAAGTATGTGTATGTATATTCCCTCTGCCTGGCTGCAATTTAGTTATCCATCTTAATTCTGACTTTTACGTATCATTACAAAAATCACCCAGATGTGGACTTTTTTTCTAATTTTTCAACTACTAGGAATTTAAATGTATGTGTCACCAAAAATACTTCAATGCATTACTGTCAGCCCTAATCTGAATATGATATAATAGGAATGTATGAGGGAACATTTATGCGTGGTCTGTTTAAATGATTGTGCTTGTACCGTGTTTTGTATATAATGATACATTAGTATTATAATTGATCATCGTGTTTCACTGTTGCAGTCATTACACTTGGGTTATCCTGCTGGCAGGCTACCCACAGTCTGCCTGAATTCCAAAGTCCTGGTCCGGCATCGGTTGCTGTCACCTCTTCCCTGACGTCAGTGCGCCAGGGGTATAAAAGATGCAGCCAACGCCATTTTCTCCAGTCTTTCTTGCCGCACGGTGCCCGAAGCAAAAGCAGTTCGCAAGTGCCGGTCGGCCGACTCCTGAGATTTTCGAAATCGAATTTCAGATCTGATGTCTTCAATAAAGCTAAGTACCCTATTGGGGAAACTCCTTTCTTGCTCCAGACCAATGTCAGAAAAAGTTAACAGTTGTATTTCTTGTAGGAAGCAAATACCTCATAAGGATTTTCATTCTTACTGTATTCCTTGCCTAGACCCTGACCACAACGTTGCTAGCTGTCGGTTTTGTGCTAGATTTAACCAACGCACTATTAAGCGTCGGTACGATTTTGCTTTTCATTACTTTGGCCGAAGGTTTAAATATATTATGCCATCGGAACAGCCGACTACCGGAGTTTATAAAAAGCGCAAGGAAAAGGACAGACATCCGAGGTCCAAAACTGGCGATGAGGCCTCTGCTAGGCCAGTCATCGGTTCACTGGTTTTCAGTGAGGCGCTTTCGCAGCCCCTGACACCCGCTACCTCAGAGCCACAGGCCGCTTCCGACTCCCACGTGGAGACAGCTAGGCCTCTGGATACTCAAGGTATTGGACACTTGAAAACTATTCCCTCAGATGGGTCCGGAGCCGCTGAGCAGGCATCGGCTTCTGAGGGTGTTTTCAGACCTGCACAGTTATATATCAAGCCAACCTCAGCTTCCAAGGCAAAGACTAAAACAGCTTTAAAGACAAGTACAGTATTCTCCTGGACAGACTTCCATGCCTAAGAAACAGATGCTTAAAATGGCCGAAGACCTAATTACTTTGATCAGGGGTTCCCATCCCCCTCCTGATAAGAGGCCTAGGCAAGACACAGAATATGATTCTTCTGATCAGGTTTCCATTTCCTCTGACTCCTCTTCAGAACAGGGATACTCTCTTCCTCCCTATGAGGATTCTGATGCTGAAGAATCTATTCCTTCAGCTTCTCCTCCTGCAGATTATTCCTTTGGGGAAATCCTGCATACCATTAGGGAGCATTTCCACTGGGAGAGCCAAGATTACTCAGAATCTAAGAAAAGGCTCAGAGACTTTCTTCTACTACCTCAGCACAGACCTCTTGCTATTCCACCTGTTCTACACATTGTAGATGATGTATTTTCAGAGTCCGGCCTGTCTCCCGACTCTTTACCTCCTGCTCCTGTTAAGCCAGACAGATACTACAGGGTTCCAGACTCTCATAAATTTCTATATAAAAACCCTGCTGCTGACCCAGAAACTATATCCCAGGATCCCAAAGGGGTCAAGGCCTCTACTGCAAAAAACCCTGTCCCCTCAGATAGGGATTCTAGGGCACTGGGCAGATGGGGGGAAAAAAGTTTACACTTCTGCTACCTTTTGGCTGTAAGGGCTTTAAATTGTAAATATCAGCAATACTTAATGTCACTGCTAAAACAGAAAATGTTGACAAATTCTGAATGTTCTGAAAACAAGGAAATGCAGGATTTATTGCATGCAGCTGAACAAGTGGGAAAACATACTTTTCAATGTGGTTTTGATTCACTTGAGGCCTCTTGCAGGGCCGCTGTTACAGGTTCTGTCATTGGTTAAAGGAACATAATCTGCCTGATCATGTTAAAGCAAAATTATTGGATGCTCCATTACAGCATGAAACTTTGTTTGGTGTTAAGGCAGAAGAGGTGTTGAAGAAAATGGAGGATAAAGCGAAATCTATGCAGACAGTTAAGGACTTCTTACAGATACAACCTCCCAGATTTAGCAGGAACTGGTCTTCTAAGAATTGGTCCTTTCCAGTGTCAGACAGGCCACAAAGAGGCAGATACAGACACCCTAGAGGCAGACAACAGCCCCAGGGCTCATACAGGCCCAAACATTGTGGTGCTTGTACCTCCAAAAGCAGAGAAGACAAATCACAATCGTATAGGAAACAGTCCCAGTGACTTTCCTCTGCCAATGCCAAGCACTTATCTTTTGGCAGCATCCTTTGGGGGAAAGCTAGCACTTTTTTCACAAAATTGGCACATGATCACCCAGGACAAATGGGTCTTAAATATAGTCTCTCAGGGCTTACAGGTTCCACTTTCATACCCTTCCAAAGGCAAAAGGTATGCCAGACCTGCCACACAATCAATGGGCAGAGGCACAAAAGCAAGTTTCATCTCTCATGGGCATGAGGGCTATTCAGCCAGTACAACAAGAAGAGTAGGGACAATGATTTTACTCAAGACTTTTCTTATTACCAAGAAAGGACAAAGCCTGGAGACCAATTCTGGACCTGTCTATTCTAAACCCTTTTCTGGACGTTCCAAAATTCAAAATGTTGACTCTGCAGCAGCTTTTGCCCATGCTGGACAAGAAGGCTTGGCTTGTAACTTTGGACCTCAGAGGCATACCTGCATGTCCCAATCAGACAATCTTGCAGAAGATGCCTCAGATTCATAGCTGGCTCAATGCACTACCAATTCTCTGCACTGCCCTTTGGCTTATCTACTGCGCCTAGGGTCTTCACAAAATGCCTGGCACCAGTAATTGCATTTTGCAGACAAACAGGAATTCAAATATATCCCTACTTGGACAACTGCCTTATTCAAGCAGAGACCAAAGACATTCTACTAAAGCATCTGGCATTTGTAAAAAGATTACTAATTTGCCTAGGGTACACAGTAAACAAAAATAAATCAAAACTAGTACCCTCTCGAGGTAATATTCCTGGGTGCAAGCTTAAATACAACTGCCCAGATGGCTTATCTCACGCCAGACAAACAAATGCAACTGACTTCTTACTTCGAAAGCATGGCAACAAAGACCCAGTTATCTGCAAGAAAAATTCTGCAAGCTTTGGGCTTCATGGCATCCTGCATTCTGCTAATTCCATATGCAAGACTGCATATGAGGAAGTTACAATGGTATCTAAAAAGTGTTTGGACTCAACATTGCCACAGCCTGGAAACATTAATTACCCTCATTCCCTGCTTGCAACAGGAGTTTCAATGGTGGGCACAGGCCTGTCACCACAACAAGGGACAGCCATTCACTTTACCCACAGCCAGGCAAACACTAACAACAGATGCATCAGATTATGCCTGGGGGGCCCACATGGCAGGAAAATGTATTCAGGGCACATGGCCCGCAAGCCAAAGGCATCTTCACATCAATCAGAAAGAGATGCTAGCTGTACAAAATGCCCTGACAGCCTTCAAGGATTTACTTCATCCAGGACAACTGCTGATAAAGACGGACAATACTACAGTCATGTGGTACATAAACAAGCAGGGAGGCACACATTCTTACCCCCTCTGCAGACAAGCCATGATTTTGTGGAACACAGCATTGACTTATCAAGTACACATGCAAGCACCATTCCTGCCAGGAAAAACAAATGCTCTGGCAGACGAAATAAGCAGAAACCTCATGGATACTCATGAGTAGAAACTAGATCCACAAATCTTCAGCATGATAACAAGGAAATGGGGATGCCCAGACATAGATCTATTTGCCTCCCCTCACAACTGCCAACTACAGAGATTCTGCACAAGGACTTATCACAAACAAGCATGGAAAGTGGATGCTCTGCCATTCAGCTGGAAAAACCTTACAGTATATGCCTTTCCTCCACTGCCTCGCCTCCCCAAGGTACTCCTAAAGGTCAGACAAGAGAAGCCAAAAATGATGCTGATTGCCCTGGATTGGCCACACCAGCACTGGTACCCAATCCTAAAGAGCTTGTCTCAGGGCCCAGCCTGGATATTGCCTCAAATTCCTCATTTACTGACCCAACAAAACAATCAGATCCTGCACAGCCAACTCAGAACCCTAAATCTGGCTGCATGGCGGATAATGTAACCATTCAGAACACACCTCTCTCTAAAACGGTTATGGATGTTATTTTGGAGGCCAGGAGGCCCAGCACCAGAAAATCTTATGCAGAAAAATGGAAGAGATTCTGTGCTTAGAACCAGGCACAAGAAATGGACACACTTGTACCAAATATTCCTCAGATTTTACAATACCTAACTGAGATGCTGGACAAAGGCCTATCCTTCTCATCAATTAAGATCCATGCTTCTGCCATTTCAACTCATTACAATACGGACCCACCTATTTTTTCACATCCACTGCTAAGGCAGTACCTCAGAGGGGCCAAAAACATAAGACCTCCAAGGAGAGCACCAATACCTGCATGGGACCTCAATTTTGTCTTGGAAAAGCTCACACTGCCTCCTTTTGAGCCAGCCAATACAGCTGAGATAAAATTCTTATCTTGGAAAACAGCTCTGCTCCTAGCAATAACTTCAGCAAGAAGAGTCTCAGAGTTACAGGCATTAATGGCTGTGGAACCTTTTATTATTTTCCATCCGGACAGGGTTTCTCTAAGGACAAACCCAACATTTATGCCTAAGGTAGTGTCCAGTGTGGCTCTTAACCAAAACCATTCATTTGCCTACCTTTTATCCAAACCCACAGAATAAAGGGGAGAGACTTCTGCATTCTTTGGACATACAGACAGTTACGCTTCTACTTGGACAAAACTAAAGCTTTCAGAAAGACTGAGCAGCTTTTAGTGGCATATGCTGCAGGATCTCAAGGAAAGGCTATCTCAAAGCAGACTATTTCAAAATGGATAGGCCACTGCATTCGTTTCTGCTATTCACAACATGGCAAATCAGTGCTTAAGGGCATTAGGCCACATTCAACCAGAGCAGCAGCCACTTCTGCAGCCTTTTTCAGAGGAGTACCAACCAAGGATATTTTGGAGGCTGCTACTTGGACTTCAGTGCACACTTTTACAAAGCACTACCACTTACCTCTTTACTCTAAATCCAGAGCAGGCTTTGCCACTGCAGTTCTGCAGGGCCTTATAGCCACTCCCAATTCTGTTTAGGCCCAGCCTCCCAACCTCAGCTTTGGGATTCAACCCAAGTGTAATGACTGCAACAGTGAAACACGATGAACATAGTACAGTTGTGTACCTACCATAAATGTAGATGTTCGAGTGTATTCACTGTTTCAGTCCAGGTTACCCTCCCTCCATCCCCCTTTTCTTTGCTGGGACTTATCTATACTTCTCTATCCTATACAACCTATGTGATGTATTTGCTTGTAGATGAAGGTAATGCTTATGTTACTGCATGCTTTTTTATAAGCAGAATTTTTAGCCTACCTTTTTGGGGGCACCTGACATCTGGGGGCAAGAAAAACTGAAGAAAATGGTGATGGCTGCATCTTTTATACCCCCTGGTGCCCTGACGTCAGGGAAGAGGTGACAGCAACCGACGCCGGACCAGGACTTTGGAATTCAGGCCGACTGCGGGTAGCCTGCCAGCAGGATAACCCAAGTGTAATGACTGCAACAGTGAATACACTCAAACATCTACATTTATGGTAGGTACACAACTGTACTGTTCTTACTTGAATATTAGAATGTGATTAAAGGTTTTTCAGTCAAATGACTTTTTATTTGTAGTTTAAATTTGTGAATGCTATCTTGTTTTATATGGTCTAAAAAAGCAACATCTAAGTTGTGAAAGCGCTTACCCGTTTTGCGTATATAAGCTTTTATACAGGTTTTATTAAAACTTTTGCATTTCTATGCCATGTCTCAGTGATTCCTTCATTTACTTTTGGGCTATGATGTGTTTTATGTTTAATTTTGTATATGTATTTATTTTGTGAGGGGGCGACAGCAAACTTAGTCTGCCCCGGGCGGCACAAACTCTAGCTACGCCACTGTTTCACTGTAAACTGAATTTTGTTTATTGTGTCTTAATTTCCTTTGCATTTGTAGTTCTGGACCTACACCATCTCCCAGTGGTGGTTTCCTACCAAGTCCTTCTCAGCAGTCCCAGAGTCCGGCAACTGCTCGTACGCCACAGAACTTCAGTGTACCTTCGCCTGGACCTTTGAACACTCCAGGTAATAACACACACACTATCTGATTAGAATTATATTGGGGGTGGGGAGTAGAGAGATTTTAAAGTTTATGCGTGATGTGAAAAGCTGTAGCCTGCCAGTGTATTAGGTTCACTGCTGTGCGCATATCACCTACTTTGTACCTGTGTGTGTTGGTGTGTACACTTCCCTAGCCTTTAAATGCAGCCATTTTTACTTCTGTCTCAGTAAGTTAAATGCAGCCATTTTTACTCCTCTCACAGTGAGTTTTATGTTGTGAAGAGGATTAACATCTTGCATTCTGTTCTTAATTGTGAACAGGCTATAAATAAGCTGCAGATTGTTTATTGATAGATGCCGAGTCCTGAACTTTCACTAGGTAGAAAAGATGGTTGACCAGTAGACCAGCAATTGTAGCTGCCCTGTAGCCCCTCCCCTTCCAGTGGTGTTTGTTTTCAGATGTCCTAAATAGAGCAGTACTGATGGTAGTCCTTTACTCTGTGCATCTGTTTATCGCCATCCTCCTGGAAGAAATACTTTGTAGTCTGTAGTGTAATGCTGGTATGGGGAGTGTGGCCTGCAACTTCAGATATGTTTGAAAATCCAGCTTTCAGGTGTTCACAGAAAATAGCACCTTGAGTAAAAGTCTTTTGGCTTTTTCCGGTTAGGGGTCGCCACAGCGGAACTCCGGTCCGCTAATGATTGGCAGTGGATTTTTACGGTGCCGAGTTGCCAGGCCAGTGCCCAGCCTTCAAAGAAAGCACACCCATTCACGCACCTACCTGCATGTCTTTAAACATAACTCAACCGCATATCATCTGGCTATAACTAGGTGGTAGTATTTTGACAAAGTATTCTTTTCTTCTCCCCCCAGGGTGTAATAAAGGTCAATGGCCAAGGTTAAATTGTGTCCACAGAGTGTCCCCTCACTAGGGTCTGCAGTTTTGAAAGTATTGGAATGGTTGATGCCAGCAGAGAGGTGGACTTCATGCTGGTTTGTCAGATCCCAGTGCTGCCTCTGACGGACATGTCGTTGAGAGCTGCACCCTCCCTTCACACTCGCAACTTCTCACAAACTTCCCTTGCATAACATATTGCTTTTGGAATATGGATAGGTGTGAAGGTCTCCATCGGCCTTTGAGGAGTCAGCGGATCTCAAGGCTGTATTCTCTTAGACAGATTAGTATTGTAAACCTCCCTGAACAACTTGTCTTATTCTTTGTTGAAAGCTTGAGGCTTGCTTATTCCACTATAGTCAGGCTGCTGTCCCCCATTCCTTCTACCCAGAAGTGCTTTAATAAATATCGAGAGGAGGAGGTGGTTGGTCATTCTTCCAGTGGAATCCTTCATCGGTCATGTATGCTAGGCCTTGACTGTGCTGTTGTGACGCATAAGCGGGCATTGTGGTCCCCCAGCTGAGTGGATTGAGAGCCTTACCAGGCACAAAGTGGGTGTCCTGTAATCTCTTTGGTCCTACACAAGACGTAAAGACCATAGCACTTTACCATCTTACCACCAAGGATCTAAGACTATGGGCAAATTGAATGATCCTCCGACATATCAGGGCTAAGGTCTCACAATGACTTGTTTTACCTCTCCAGTTTCTAGTCCTTCCAAGTGTAAACGTAAGGAATTTGTGATGCTGTTTCAGACATCTTCTTATATGTTTTTCTTACAGGTATCTCTGGAGTACCCTTTCCCTGTTTTTGAGCATTTTTATTAAAATATCACTTAAGACGTAGGCGCACACAGAAAAAAAAACTTTGACATTGTTTTCCATTTACACACATTATACCATACATGTTTTCTTTCATTACAACTAACTTTCAATCCAGCGTTGCATAAATCACTCAGTTTCTGCCTTTCCTTAAACCTTACTCCTCCTCCTGAACATTATTGTACATATGTTGTTCCCAGAAAATTCCATTCATTTCAATGTAATTTGCTCCTTCCCTTTTCTAAGGACCCTCTTCACATTCTTTTATCTCTTTTGCATTATTCAGACATGGAGACTTTTGATACCCAGACTAATTTTCATCTCGCGTGGCACACTGGGTGCTCCTCACCTTGAGTATCATAGGCTGTCACTGCTCCTAAACCTACCAATGTGCCATCCAAATACAGGGTATCTTTTCACTTATGACATAGGCAAACTTATATTTATGTAAAAGAAAACAAAATATATTAACTTGTTCACTGTTACAAACATTATAATTTTGTACAGTGTAGGCAGTCCATTACATTCATTGGTCAATTCCTGCCTTCTCTTAAACCTCATTCCTTTTCCAAAACACTTTTCCTGCATATATTGTTCCCAAAATTTCCATTTTTTTCTATGCAATTTACTCCTCCCTGTTTCTAAAGATCCCATTTCTGGTTCTCTTATCTGTGTTACAATATTTACTACTACAAGTGTGGTTGGTTTAGACTTTGTTTTCCATTTTCTAATAATTGCTTTTTTGGCAACCAGCAAAAATAAACTCAATAAGGCCTTGCTATATCAAGGCATTTCAGATCCTGTGTCCCTGCTCAAAAGAATAATTTCCTTAGTTACAGTCGTTTGCTCCACCAAAATTTCTGACAGAGTACTCCGTATGGATTTTTACTTTTTAAGTCTACCAACTCATTATACTCCTAGTAAACATGTTCCCAGTTGCATTTTTCCCTACCACACATCCAACATTTGCTATCTACCTGAGGAGAAATTCTTGTGAAGTCGTCTTGGGGTGTAAAAATGGATCTGTATTAGTTTGTTGAAACCCACCTTCAGTAAACGGCCATTCGAATGTTCATGTCAGTGAACGTGTTTCCCAGGGAAGTGAGTTAATTGTCCAACATATGGAGTGACACACACACCACAGTACATCAAACCCACCAAAGTGAGGGGCCGCACCACCCTTATATATATATATATATATATATATATATATGTGGGGGCCCCAGTAATATTAGTTTAATAGTCGTTTAAAACATGAAAATACAACAAAAACTAAACATTTTAAATGAATATGGGTGTCAACTCCAGGGTTGCACAACTTTGGGGAGGGGGGGCAAATCCCTGTTAAGTGCCTTGAAATACTGGTTGTCGACCAAATGAGTAGACCCATATATATATATATATATATATATATATAATATATGTATATGCCAACTCTGGGATCGCACTACAGTGGGGAAAAGGGCAAATTTCTGTATGTTGGCCGATTAACTCACTTCCCTTTGAAGAATGTTCGCTGATGTGAATGTTTCATGAATGGATGTTCACTGATTTGTGTTCGATGAATGGCCATTCACTGAATTTGGGTTTCGACAAAGTAATATAGACCCTGTAAAAATACCTGTGCGTAAACCTCCCAAGTATAAATTCTAAACGGTTTGGACTTTGTTTGTTACTTGGAAGCCATACACAATGTCCTCCCATTGTTCCTTTGTAAATTTCTTTTCCATTATCTTTTCCCAGTCTTTATTAATCTCCTCTGCTTTTTTTCTTATAGTTATCATGCAATGTATTGTATGTCCTATTAATTATCCCCTTTTTAACAGACCCTTCTGTTGTGGGTTTGGCTAAAAATACTACTAGAGCAGGGTCTTTCACTTAGGATTCCAGTATCTTTTTCTCTTTGCCTATGCTTTTATATCCGTCTCTGATAGGGAAATAAGTAATCTAAGCTGCAGTGCAAACAGCTTCTTGACCGTATCCCAGTCTTTTGCTTTTCCCCCTCTAGTTATTTGCACCAATACCATGGTTCATTTGCCATTTTTCTCTAGTAAATTCCAGCCCCTTGTTGCCTGTTTTTCTGAACCCCTACTTAGTCATCCTTATTAGCAAATTTATTTTCTGCATTCTTGTGTTGATTTCATTCTTAGATTGCTTTCTCTACTTTATGAATATAATATTCTGTATGATGGTGGTTATTCTCCTTAAGGATCTGCTTCCAAAATCTTAACCCTTTCCTTATTTCTTCAACCCCCCCCCCCCACACGCACTTCATTCCTTTCCACTTTGAATTATAACCTTCTGCTTGTGTATATATGTATGAGCTTTAACTGTGTAGCTGTAAAATATAATTTTAAATCAGATGATCCTAAACCACCTTGTTCTATTGGAAGGATTAAATTATCCCATTTAACTCTTGCCCTCTTTCCCTCCCAGATAAATTTGTTCAACTGTTTGTCTACAACTTCTCCTCTGGTTGATAAGAATATGCCTGACCTGCACATAAAATTAAATGAATTAAAATATTTTCACTGCTTGTATGTTGCTGCCCATATCCATAAATAAGTTCTTCCAATTTCTCAGCTTTTGAGACACAAGATCAGGTAGACCTCCAGTTGAGAGAGTTGCCTAACCCGTATGGGTAGCTATTAGAATAAAAGCAAAAACACTGTGTTTGTAGGTTGGACTGCCTTGCTTCTGCTGCCAAAATCCCTTATTTGTGGTCCCCTTGTGGACCAAGGTAGAGTTGCTGGTTAACCCTGAAAATGGCTAGTAATAGACCTTTGTTGCCTAGCCCTGAGAAGGGCTATAAACAGACCCTTGAGTTTTAGTCCTTTGGAGTTCAAGAGAGCCCTGCAAAGGGGGCTCTTTGGAGTGTAGGAACTCTTCCAAGTATGTTAGTCCTGAAAAGGACTGTTGTGAGAGACTTTTGTGTGCCTGGTCCTTAAAAGGACCCTGCGAGGCCTCTAGGTTATGTCCCTAGGAGAACAAGGGCTCCAGTGTTAGTGGTCCTTTGTTGTCTAGGGCCCCTGGTGAGGGGTCTAGGAGTCCCAGTGCGGCTGAAAGAGCCCTTATAAGGGCTAGTTATTCTCAGTGTGAAACCTCAGTAAAAAAAAACTCAGGTAAAAACCTTAATAGGAAAGCTGTGGTAAGGGCTGTTGCTGTATCCGGTGGTGGTCCTTGTGCTAGTCTTTAAAAGGACTGTTTTGGTTATAGGTAGCTGGTGTTAGTCTTTAAAAAGACTGTAACTCCAGTTAGCAGTGGAGTCTTTACAAAGACTTTTTGGGAGTGGGTACTCTAGGGAGGGAATTATTTTTTTTGTTTAGTGTCTTCTCACATATTGTTAGCTGCCGTATCAGAAGCCTTTTTAATCCATTCTCCTAAATACTTCATCTTTTCATGTCCTCATAAGTAATCCATTCTCCTCATCTTATCATGTCCTCATAAGTAAAGGTATTGCTGAACCTATTCATAAAGTACATAGGTTTATAGGTTCATAGATGTTTACTAGGCTAATGACCACAAGGGCCTTTTTAAGCCTAGCCAAATCTCTGACAAGTTCTGATACCCTTGATAAGTGTAAGCATGGGCCTGGGAGATGAACCATTTGCAGGTTACCTGTGTACATTAAAGACACAGGTGCCAAACCAGGGATGAATTTCCATTTTTCCACCCAGTTGTCCAAGCTGTACTTGAATTGGATTAGGGAGGAACTCTGCTTCACATGGATGGGGAAGCCTGTTCCATAGATGGGGTAGTCTCTGGGGTACATGCCTATCTCTCCAGCAGGTCCTGTTTTTGTCACAGGCAAGGTTTAAGTCTTTAGAATGGATAATTCTGGTGCTGTTTATTTTGTGGATATGCAGGAGGTCCATCAGAGTGGGTCTGACAGTGCCCTGTGTTTCAGGCATAGATCTCCCTGCATAAGCCTGTAGGAGACACAATACAGGGACATTGAGGCTGTCTGAATAGGACATTTGACTTATGCCCTGTATTCTTTTAGTGAGAAATCTCTGCGGATGTTCCAGTTGTTGGATATGCCTGGTTAGGTACTTACCAAAGGGAGTATTGTACTCAATGATCAGTCTAATGAATGCTGAATACAGTGGAATAATGACTTCCTTGGACTTAGATGCCATACCTTTTGTTTATAAGTTGTGCAACATAGAGTGATTTCCTCACCACTGTAGACACATGGTGGTCAAAGGCTAGAGTACTATATATGTGTGTCCCTAAGCCCCTGACTCCTGGGTCAACTCTAAATTGTGTGTTGTCAGTATAGTTACCAGGGATGTGCGACTTCCCAAAGAATACTGTTATGCATTTCTTGGCATTTAGTTTTAGTCCATGGCTCTGACACCAGTTGTTTGTCTGTGTCATTCCCTCCTTGAGAACATTTGTGTCCGTGTGAGATTCAATGCCGGCTCCTAATTTGCAATCATCTGCATATTTAGTCATTGGCCTTGACTTCTGAGAAGCAAATGCCAAAAAGGAGCGGTCCAAGGACTAATCCCTGAGGGACTCTACTTGTGACTGGCCTCTTTGTAGAGGTGGACTCCCCAATTCTAACTTCCTGGTCCTGTTTGTGAGCCAGTTGGCTGTCCACCGGGTGACATATGGATTTGTACTTAGCCTCTTGAGTTTGTCAACAGTGCCCGAGTAGGGTGTTGTCGTATGCCTTTGCCAAGTCAAGGTTGGCAGGGTGAACAATTTTGCACTTATCCATTGCTTTGGTGACCTCCTCAAGTCCACCAGGTTGTATAGGTTTGATCTGCCCTTGACGAAACCAAACTGGGTTGGGTATAGTGTCTGGAGGTTTACTATATCTTTTTTTGATCATCTCTTTGATGATTATTTCCATGGCTTTACATATAAGATTAGTGAGACTTATGGGTCTGTAGATGGCCCACCTTTGTGCAGAGAGATGACTGTTGCCTTTCTCCATTCATGAGGCACGAAGCCTGTTTGCAGGCTACAGTTAAATAGTAATTTCCAGAGGGCCTGATAGGTTCATAGGTTCATACTAGGCTATCTGCCCTAGGGCATTTATAAGCCTAGCCAGAGTGTGTTTGGCTTTCGCCACCCATTTTAAATTAATTTTGCTATGCCCTTTTTCGAGGTTAGTATACTGTGCCTCTTGTCTAACAGTGACACAGAAGTGATACCCGGGGTAAACCTACGATCTCCCATCCACTCATCAAGATTCCTCTTGAAGAGAGTCAATGAGGGACTCTGCCTAACCTGGACTGGGATTTTATTCCAGAGTGAAGGGAGCCTCTGGGTTATGAATCTGTCCCTCCAGCATGTCCTATTTATTTCAGTGCTGAGGTTCAAGTCTCTCAAGCGCGTAGCTCGATGGGATTTGGATTTTCTGAGGTGCCGCATGTCCATTAATTCCAGGTTGGACATGGCTTTATATGTCAGGCACAGATCGCCTTTGAGCAGGCAGCATACCACTGAGTAGAGCTGGAGTTTCTTTAACCGGGCAGCATACGGCATCTGTTTGAGCCCTTTGATCCTATTGGTGAGGTACTTTTGGGGTCTTTCCAGTTGCTGCAGGTGTCTGGTAAGGTACATCCCAAAAGGGGCATTGTACTCAATTATGGGCCTGATGAGGGATGAGTAAAGAGGCACGATGACCTCCCCTGATCTAGATGTGAATCCCTTCATGATTAGGTGGGACTATATAAAATGTTTTTCTAACCACTTTGGCCACGTGGTTGTCAAATGAGAGATTGCTATCAACTTGGGTCCCCAGGTCCCTAATTACTTCTTCTGTACTTAATGGATTACCACCTATGTGGTAATTTGCAGGCACTTTGTTTTTGCCAAAGGGGATGACTATACACTTTTTGGCGTTTAGCTTGAGGCCATGGCTCTGGCACCAGTTGTCTGTTTCTATGAGGCCCTTTTGGAGGATGCTTGTGTCTGCTGGGGAGTTGATTATGGCGCCCAGTTTGCAGTCATCTGCGAACTTGGTCAGCCACAGTCCTTCCGTGTTGGCCTGTACCTCCGAGAAATAAATATGTACCGAACAAGAGAGTTCCCAGGACTGAGCCTTATGGGACACCACTTGTAACTGGTTTGGAGTCTGACATGGCTCCAGCAATTCTAACCATGTGGGTTCTGTCCTTGAGCCAGTTTGCAACCCATCTAGTGACATAGGGGTTTATATTTAAGCTGGTGAGCTTATCTGTAATGCCCGAGTGAGGTATTGTATCGAAGGCTTTTGCGAGGTCCAGGTAGGCTGTGTGGACCACCTTTCCCTCGTCATTGGCCTTGGTGACTGTTTCAAAGAAATCGACCAGGTTTAAGAGGCAGGATCTGCCCTTAACAAAGCCGAACTGGGTAGGATCCAGTGTCTGTAGGTCCCCAATATCTTTATTTATGAGGTTCATGATGATCCTTTCCATAGCTTTGCAGACCAAGCTAGTCAGGCTTATGGGGCGATAGTTTCCAGGATCCGTTGAGGCACCACCTTTGTGGAGAGGGACCACTGTTGCTGTACGCCACTCTTTGGGTACATATCCTGTAGTAAGGCTGAGATTGAACAGTAGTTTTATGTTTGGGTTTAGCTCTTCTTGGAGTTCATGCAGGACGCAGCCCGGAACACCGTCTGGTCCCATTGATGCTGGGTTTTTTTGCTTTGGAGAGGGCGGCTCTTACCTCAGCATCTGAGATGTCAGGGGGGCAGCACTCTGCTGGGATAGATATTTGCCCTTTTGGTGGTGAGGGTGGGGGAGTTTGCGCTGAACCTGTCAGCTAGGATGTTGGCAATGTCTGTGGGTTCGGTGTATTTTTTGTCATTTTGGACTAATTATGAGCATATCTGGGAATTCCCACCCAGGTTCCTAACATAACTAAAGAAAGCCTTGTGATTATCCTTAGTGTCCTGTGCAATTTTTCTCTCAAAGCTGGCCTTAGACGATTTTATGAGTGCCCGTAGTTTTTTGCTAATACTGATCAGAGATGCCTTCCCTTTTTGGGATTTTGCTCTATCATGTAGTAGCTTCCTCCTCCTATTGTATAGTTTGTTTATGGCTTGGGTCCACCAGACAGGACGTCTGCCTTTGGAGGATTGGGTCTTGGTTTTATTTGGGATTGCATGATCCATGCATTCCTGAAGGTGTTCATAGAATGCATTTATAAAGGATTCTGCGGTCTGGGCCATATTTTCCACAGGCCCGGGGGCTTTGAAGGATTCCACCTCGGTTTTGAGGAATGTGAAATTTGCTTTAGAGAAGTTTTTCGCTGTGGTTTTCTGGGCAGGGGGTGGGGTCGGGATGTGAATATCCAGTGAGATTAGTTTATGGTCTGATCTTACCAGTGAGGGATACATGTCTGGTCTGGAGCGTAGAGTCCCCATGTTGATGATGATCAGGTCCAGTATGTTTTCCCCTCTTGTGGGAGTTGTAACAAGTTGTTCCATAGCATTTGAGTTTATAAATTCTAGGAACCTTTGGGCTAGGGTGTTGGAGCTAGAGTAATGCTCCCAGTCTATGTTTGGGTAGTTGAAGTCGCCCAATATAATGGTGTTTGGAGAGACCTTCATATTTTCCAGTGTTCTCAGGAAGGCCGAGTGGGGTTCCTGGGTTTGGGAGGGTGGTCTGTAACAGGCTATAAACTGGAAGGCAGTTTTACCCACTGTTAGTTGCACATGGATAGTCTCTGATGCTTCATGCTGTGCCACCAACCTGGAGGTGTGGGTATCTTTGACGAATATTGATACTCCCCCTCCTTTTGTGGTTCGGTCCAAGTTTTGGGGCCAAATAGCATGGTATGACGTATAACCTGGTAGTGCTGGGGTGCTCTCGGGAGCCTTGAACCAGGTTTCTGTTACTGCACAGATATCGATGTTCTCCATGCTAAGGAAAGTTTCGAGTGCGTGCATCTTGAGGTTTAGACTTCTGGCGTTGAGTAGCATTACTGTTAGTTTCTTATCCCTTGTGATACCTATGGAGGTGGGTTTGTCTTTTGAGCCTTGCCTAAAAAAGGCACTATGGGGGGTAGCAAGAGCCTTTGCCAATATCCGAAAACCCAGGGGTGACAGGTGCAAGCCGTCCCTAGCGAAGCATCGTGGCTTGTCGAGCATGTCATCCCAGGCTGACAGGCATTGGATCCCCTTTGAATAACACCAATACTTAAGCCATTTGTTGAAATTGATCATCTTGTCTTCATATTGTGGCATCATTCTTGGTGAGGGTAAGATGCTACTCAAGGTCAGGGTCATACCGGCCTGGGCTACATGCTCAGAGAGCTCCTGTATGTCTCTTTTCATGTAGTCCAGGGAGGTACGTCTCAGGTCATTCACACCAGCATGGACAATGACTGAGTCATATTTGTACTTGCCTTGGAGTGACCTGAGTGCTTGTGTTATGTGGTGGATCCTAGCGCCCGACAGGCAGCTCACCGTGACCTTCTCCTTGTTCAGCCTGGTGAGCGGGACGTCAGTGTGCCTGACGATAGTCACCTATTACAAGTGTATCAGGTGTGTTGTTTAGCCTTAAGGGCTGTGACTGTTCGGCACACTGGCTTTGTGAGCTATGTGTTGCACGTGTTTTGTTTTGGGGTAGCGGTTGCTTGGGTGTCTGCTTTGGAGGTCTTTGCTGCTTAGGCATATTTTTATTTAGAGCCTCCGAGTATGTTTTTGTGTGTTTGTGTTTGGTTTGCTGTCGTGGTAGGTCTATGTGAGACTGGAATTGTAGTGAGTGTGTTTTCCTTCTCCTCCTGACTGGTTACACCAGTACTGAGTTGAGAGTGCTTAGCCTCCAGTTTGGCTATATGGTTGCATCTCTCACATGTGTTGGAATTTGTTGGGAGGAGGAGAGGGTTGTCTGTGTACATGAGGCAGTTGTAACATTGCCTCAAGATTCCCAGATTCACCAGCTGGACCGGAGAGGAGATTGACAACTGACCTTTGGACATGCTAGAATAGTATTGGGAATTTCTTTATAATTGAAAAAAAAGGGCCAATGGGGAACAAGGTACTCAAGGGGAGTTTCTGAGGGTGTAGTGCTTTTTAATTTTTTAGTGCTGACTTAGTGAGCAAGTGCCAGGTAACTTAAATGCAATGTGTTACAAGTAACTTAAATGCAAAAACGACAAACAGTAACTTTCTTCAAGTGAAACAAGGAAATAAGTACAGTAAGCAGTGCAGATATCACTAGGGATCCACAGAAGTGCTGAAAAGCCGCGTTTTAGATGGAATTAGCGTTTCAGGAAAATAACAAGCAAACAAACCACAAGCATACAAACAAAGCTAGATTCAGCAGGCCTGGATCTAGTCTATGCTACAGCAAACAAGGTGTACCAATTTCAGTAAGAAACAGTTCAAATATGCAGGCACTATAAGCCTTTAACCAGAAATTCCCAGCTCAGAAGGGCAGAGTCCAGCCTCTCCTTCCACAAGAGTGCAGACCACGAACCTTCTTAATGTAAAATAACTGGCCTGAAGCCCAAGTGCTTAAACCAGAACTAATACACTTTTAGAATAACAGACACTGAGCCCTCACTCAGCAGTTCCCAACTTAGAAGGATGTAAGCTACCTGTCCTGCCACCACAGTGCAGGCCACAAACCTTCCTAATGTAAAACAACTGGCCTGAAGCCCAAGTGCTTAATCCAAAAGACTTAGAATGATAGCTACACTTTAATCAAGTTACTACCAAGCAGTAATAAATACAGTTGAATACTTTAAAGAATGCCTGGATTAGTGCTCAAGTTATACAAACAAAGCTAGATTCAGCAGGCCTGGATCTAGTCTATGCTACAGCAAACAAGGTGTACCAATTTCAGTAAGAAGCAGTTCAAATAGGCAGGCACTATAAGCCTTTAACCAGAAATTCCCAGCTTAGAAGGGCAGAGTCCAGCCTCTCCTCCCACAAGAGTGCAGACCACGAACCCTCTTAATGTAAAATAACTGGCCTGAAGCCCAAGTGCTTAAACCAGAATTAATACACTTTTAGAATAACAGACACTGAGCCCTCAATCAGCAGTTCCCAACTTAGAAGGATGTAAGCTACCTGTTCTGCCACTACAGTGCAGACCACAAACCTTCTTAATGTAAAACAACTGGTCTGAAGTCCAAGTGCTTAAACTAAAAGGCTTAGAATGAGTTACACCAAGCAGTAATAAATACAATTGAGTACTTTTAAGTTGACGCAAAAGCAAAATAAAGTAGGAAGAAACACAAATACAGTAAAAGCAGATTAAAAAAAAAATTTTAAGTGGAAAGAGAGAAAGGAGTACCAGAAACTAAGCTGACTGGCATTCTCAAATGTTCTCCCTGTACTGGGTAGAATGAGGTAATGACACTAGACTGGGAGGAGGGTCCCAGATCAAATTTACACTAGGGGCGGGCAACTGCAAAGCCACCAACTATAAACAACAGGGAGGGAGGGTGGGAAACTAACTGCAGAAATGTTTCTCACAGCTGAAAAGCAGCAGTGAGCCTTTAAATGAAAGTTTTAAACAGCTAAAGGAGCCTCTAGAAATAAGAGTTTAACTGCAACAAGTTATCAGAAACAAACAACCCAACAGATGCTTAATAAAAGTGGACAATTTCCAGTTAATACCTCACACACAGTGAAACTAGCTAGAAAAATACACAGTACTCGAAGTGCTATAAATAACAAAGAAATAAAGAACAAAATAAACAAAAACAGGATACTTAATGTTATATATTATAGCTCCGAGTTTCCTCACTGTCTTTCCTTCGATCAGCTCAGTGTGAAATGGCAATGTTTCATGCTGTTTAGAAAGCATCCTGGGATATTGTTTGGGCCCATTGATGCAGTGTTCTTGGTCTTAGAGCATTAAGGGACCTGTTCCCTAGTAATAGTAGGGGGAGCTATATTTGATATTTCCTGAGGGAAGGTTGAGGGGGAGAGAGGGGTATACTTGAAGCTGAATTTTATCAGCCAGGAGGTTTGCTATATCTTCTAGCTCAGTATAGGTGGCTCCATTCACAATGAGCTCTGCACACAATTGTGTATTGACTTTGAGGTTGCAGACAGCTAAAGAATGCTTTGTGGTTGTCTGTGCCCTGGGAGGCCAAATGTACCTCAGATTTGGCTTTGGTAGATTTTTTGTCCTCTGAATTGTTTGTTTAGTTTGAGAGTGCTTTTATCCTACTGGGTGCTGCACCTCCTAATTGTTGCCATGATTTTCTTCCTCCTGTTATACAGCCTATTGATTTTGTGATTCCACCAGGGTGGCTTGTTTTTTGAGTTACTTCTGTACTTCTTCCTGGTGGGTACAGCTCTTAACGTGCTTGTACAGTGTTTCTATGAACAGTTCTGCATAGGCAGCAATGTTCTCAGGGATAATGGAGGCTTGAAATTTTGCCAGGTTCTCACGTATTTGCAGAAGGTTAGCCTTAGAATAGTTCCTGAATATTCCAGGTTTAGCTGTGGGTCCAGGTTTTATTTTTTACTTCAAAGGAGACCATTTTGTGGTCTGACCTTGTCAGGGAAGCTATTACAATAGGGGGCTGTGCAGCAGTCTCCCATACTAGTGAGAACTAGATCCAGTATGGTTGCACCCCCTGGTTGTTGTATTGACTATTTGGTCCACGGAGTTTGTGTTTACAAAATCCAGGAATCTCTTGTGCATATACATTTTATGTCGTGTAGGATTCCCAGTTAATAGGGTAATTAATGTCACCCATGAATATGGTATTGGGTTGGATGTTTAGTGTTTCTAATAAGTTTAAATACATGGTATGGGTTTCTTGGGTTATAGAGGGGGACCTATAGCTTGCAAGGAAATGGTATTGGATTTTACCTATGGTGGTTTGAACATGGAGCAGCTCAAGTGCATTGTCTTGTTTGACCAACCCTGATGTAGATTTATTTTTGATGTAGATAGAGACACCTCCACTTTTAGTCCCTGACTGTGAAGTAGCTGGCCTAAATGTGTGGAAGGCGTTATAACCTTAGACTGTTGGTGTGCTCTCCTCGGCTTTAAACCATGTCTCAGTGACCGCAAGATGTCAGAATTCTCTAGGGTAAAGAGAGCTTCTGCGGAGTGTTGTTTTTTCTTTAGACTCCTAGCATTGAGCAGTAATACCTTTAGGTTTAGATTCCTCCCCCCCCACATTTTATTAAATTTCTGGGTTTGTATTATAAGCACGAAAGCCCTATTAACTGAATACTAAAACACAACACATATTCCGCAAACTGCGAATACACTGAACGCCCTAAACCTCGAAATTAAAAAACTCGAGCCGTCATAGTTGTCCCACTGCCCGCTACATACTACTACCCAAACAAACTAAATAAACCGCATACATACACTAACCAAAATCCTACTTCTAACCCTAAACTAAACCCTACTTCTAACCCTACACTAAATCTTGCATATACCATCATGTATGCACTTACACCCGCACCCTAACCCTAAGGTCCGTAATTTTCTCGCACTTACCTTAAGAAGCTATACCCAAACAAACTAAATAATCCACACACATACACTTAACAAAGCCCTACTTCTAACCCTACACTAAATCTCACATACATTACCATCTATGCACTTTCCTTAACCCTAAGGTCTGTAACTATTGCACACTTACCTTATACCACAGAAGGGCCAACCATGACAATTCGACGTTTCAGATTTCGCGCTTCAGGACGATCGATGTTTTCACGGTTCAAAGAAGACGTGTCAACGTTAACATATTCGGGTAAGTACACCTTCGTGCTTATAATGTAGACCCAAATTTCCACATATGACAAAGGCAATCTTACATTTATATAAATGAAAAGACAAAGGCAATCTTACATTTATATAAATGAAAAACATACAAAATTATATCACTTTAGTTGCAAACAGTTTACATCACAGACACCATTGAAACAAGTGTAGTTGTAAACATTATAAATTGCTTATAAACTTTCTAGTCATTGTCAGTTAAGCATTGTGTAGCTCATTCAAATCCTGCCTTTTAAACCTCGTTCCTGCTGTTCATATACTATTCCCACAATTCTCATTTTTTTCTATGTAGTTTGCTCCTTCCTTTTCTAAAGATCCAATTCCAGTTTTATTTCTGTTACTATATTCACTACTTCTAGTAAAGTTGGTCTAGACTTTGATTTCCATTTTCTAGTAATTGTTTTTTTGGCAGCCATCATAATTAGACTCAGCAAAGCTTTATGATGTTTAGGCAGTTCTGATTCTGTATCATAACTCAAAAAAATCATCTCCCCAGTCAGTCCAATCCGCTCACGCAGCATCTCCGACAGAGCGGTCCTCAGGGGAATCCCAAAAGTCTGCCAGCTCATCACACCTCCAGAAATATGTTCCCAGCTACCTTTTTCTTGCCCACTACACCTCCAGCATTTGCTATCCACCTGAGGAAAAATTCTGTGGAGTCTACTTGTGGTATAAAAATACCTATGTAAACACTTCCAAGCAAAGATCCTAAATATTCTAGACTTTGTGGCATATTTGGGAGATATACATATATCCTTCCATTGTGTCTTTGTGAATTGCTTATCCAGTCTCTATTCCCAGTCCTGTCTAAGCTCCTGTGATTGATTCTTATGATTATCATGCAGTATTTTATATGCTTTACTAATTATTCCTTTTTTAATGGCAGCTTCTGTTCTAGATTCTATGAAAAACTCTGCCAGTGCTGGCCTTTCATTTAGTAGCTCCCTATTTCTTTCTCTTTGCCTATACTCTGATATCAATCCTTGATGGGGAAGGCAATCTCTAACCTGCAGTCCAATTAAGTTTTTGGCCTCTTCCCATTCTGTTACCGTTCCCTTTCTAGTTATTTGCTCCCAATACCTTGGTTCCTTTGCCAGTTTTCTCCAATAAATTCCAGCCCCCTCTTGCCTGTTATTTGTATCCCTGACCACAGTCAACCCTATCGGCAAAATCTCTTTTTTCCATTCTCATACTGGTTTCGTTCTTATACTCCCTGCTATTTTATGAATGTAATACTCTGTATGATTTTGGTTGTTCTTAAGAGTCTGCATCCAAAATCCCAATCTCTCCATTTCTTGAGCTTCCTCCCTGCGTCAGCATCATCCCTGTCCACTTTGAATTATAGTTTTCTGCCTGTGCTATGTGTAAGAGCCTTAACTGTGTTGCTCTAAAATACCCCCTCATATTAGGTCATCCTAGTCCACCTTGTTCTATTGGTAGAATCATCTTATCCCACTTGACCCTTGCTGTCTTCCCTTCCCAGATAAAATCCTTCAACTCTTTTTTTTTTTAATTGCTATCCACAACCTCTCCTCCGATTGATAAAAGTATGCCTGACTTGTTTATAAGACTAAAGGGACTAAAAACATTTTAATGGCTTGTATCTCAGTATCCATATCCATATAACAAAACTTCCACTTTTTCAATTTTTGTATTATCTTCCGTTTAGTCTCTTTCCACATATCCTTGGCTGCCACCACAGAGTAATTTTTCTTTGCCAATGTTTTTAAATATAATGCAAACAACTACGGGGAAGTGGACAACCCTGCCTGGTTCCTCTACTCAAGCAGAAATTGTGAGAGAGGACCCCACCCACTTTAATTTCCACCTCCGATCCCTCATATATTTTAATGAACCTTAAAATTGTGTCAGGGAAAGCAAATGCTTCCCTTATGCTGCTCCTGAAGTCCCAGTCTACTCTGTCAAATGCTTTCCCTGCATCAAGACCCACCAGTAAAAGTGGTACTTTCTTATATTCTGCTTCCCTCTGGATCATCAATGTTCGGTTAATGTTGTCAAATGTTTGCCTCCCCTCCACAAAACCACACTGATCCATATCTGTCAATTTTGGTATATTTTTTGCCATTCATTTAGCCATTTATAGACATAAATACTTTATGATCATGGTTTAGACTGCGGTGGTGGTGCTGCAGTAGCATTGTCGCCTCACAGTAAGACATTGTCCTGTTCGATTCTCAGCTAGAGCGTCTTCTGTGTGGAGACATGCGTCAATGGGCGTACCTTCGTTGAAGGTTGTGTGTCAGGGCCGGCAACTTGGCATGTAAAAATCTACTGCCAATCATTAGCGGACCGGAGTTCCGCTGTGGCGACCCCTAACAGGGAAAATGCCGAAAGACACAACATTTTTATAATCATGGTTTAGTATTGAAATGGACCTGTATGAAGCTGAATCCAATGGATCTTTACCCTCTTTAAATATTACCGTTACCATCTCCTCCTTCCATGATACTGGAACTTCTCCTCCTCTTAAAATATTGTTAAACAAAACCTTCCAGATATTTATCATTTTTTCCCTCCTAACTTCCAAGCTTCCACAGGAATACCATCTATTCCTGGGGACTTTCCTGTAGATTGCTTATACATACAGAGGAATACCATGTATTCCTGGGGACATTCCTGTAGATTGGTTATACATACACAGGAATACCATCTGTTCCTGGGGACATTCCTGTAGATTGGTTATACATACACAGGAATACCATCTGTTCCTGGGGACATTCCTGTAGATTGGTTATACATACACAGGAATACCATCTATTCCTGGGGACATTCCTGTGGATTGGTTATACATACACAGGAATACCATCTATTCCTGGGAACATTCCTGTAGATTGGTTATGTATAGCCACTGTTATCTCTTCCTTTCCTATCCTAACAGTTAGTAATTGAACCTCATCTACTTTGGCATATTTAATTCTTCCATAAACATTTCCATTTGTACCTTTTCTTGATTTCCATATTTCTCCGCTTTATACAAATTTTCATAAAGTTTCCAAAATATTTCTAATACTTCTACAGGGTCTCTTGTTATCTTCCTTGTTATACGTCCCTAAGCTTGGTGACTGCCCTTTCCACTTTTTGTTGCCTGAGATGTGCCAAAAGTTGTTGTGCTCTAAAATTATCATCAAAAAAACAGTTGCTTAACAGCAATCTTTCTAAACTCGTGCATATTATCGCGGTAATTCCTTATTTTCTGTTTAGCATTCTGCAGTTGCTCTTTTTCTTGTTCTGAGAGATCCCCCTATTTTGCAATACTTTAATATTTGTCAGTCTCTCTAAATAATTCTTGTTACTGTTTAGCCACATCTCCCTTTCTTTTATTTCCAACCTAGTTTTAAACTCCACTTTAATTTTATCCCACTCCTTAGGTATGTTTTCAGAAGACAAATCTGTTCTCTCTGGTAGCTCCTGAATTAATTCCACAACCCATTCCTTAAATTCCTCTCTTTTCAACCAGTAAGTGGGAAAGTGCCAGTGTCTGATTTTTATTTCATTATCTTGAGTTTTTTATAGTGCATGATCTGAAATAGTTATTGGGTGTGTTTCAAGACCTTCAATTAAACGCTCATGTTCCTGTGAGATATAAAATCTGTCTAGCCTAGCCCAGTTTTTGTATCTCGATGAGTAATATGTAAATTAACTCCAAACTCCTAGTACTGAGGTTACATCTTCCATGCAAAACATTTCCATAAATTTCTTTAAAAATTTACCCTCCCTTGTTATGTTATCCTTTCTAGGCCCCCCAGACGCATATTCACTGTTGTAAACCAAATTCCAGTCTTCACCTATAAGTAATATTCCTTGCTGAAAGCTGATTATTTCTCCCAAAATTTTCTTAAGCTATATTACAACAGTTTTAGGGGGGATGTCAATGCATGCCAGTGTAATCCTCCTTCCCAGCCAGTAGCCCCTTAGTACTATGCATCTTCCATTATTATATGTTTTCCTCTTCTATCACTATTGGAGCTCCTCTTGCAATTAATATAAGTATACTCTTCTTTTCCTTTGCCCCAAATATTCCGCTGAATAACCATCCTGAAAACCTTTCTTTACCAAATTCACATGTTCAGTTCTTTCCAGGTGTGTCTCTTGTAGCCATCTTTTAATTTAGTGCAGTACTCTCTTTTATATTTATCTGAAGACCATTTAGATTCAAAGACATTATAGAAAGCATCATTTTCTTATGTAGTTATTAACACTTTTTATATATAACTGCTGTTTTGCTAAATGTCTAGTTCCAACTTTTATGTTACATGTATATACTGTTCAGCAGGTTGGTCTTTTATACAGCTGTTTCATGTCATATCCATTTGCGTCTGTCACATCTTACATAACTTTTTGTTTTTGTGAAAGCCCTCAAACGGAACAACCCCCCCCCAAAAAAAAACCCTCCTAAGACCTGTGAACTTTACAGTAACGCACTAAACTATGTACATCTTCAAATATTGAAGTTTTTGTTTCTTAATAAGAACATAAGTTCTAAGTTGATAGCTGCACAGGCTAAAGTTAACCAAAAGGAAAGGTTAGTCATGCTAAGACGCATGGTACAGCCTGTGCTATTAGTAAATGCTATTTAATTTTTTTATATCTGTGTAACTCTCCCAGTTGAGAAAACACTTGAATGCTTTCAGTAAACACTTTCTCCAAGCCATTTTTCTTTATCAAATTGTCTTTTAGTGACAGGCAAACTAGACACAAAACTGCTAAGAGTACCTGATTTATCAGAAAAAAAGACAATATTTAATATTCCTTTTCATTTACATGCTGTGTAATATACATTTTACTGGATAATGCCTATGTTTTTTACCTAGTCATTTCCCTACGCAAGTGTGGGAAAAAGCACCCTGATTTTTATTTTGTCATGCTATGTTAACTAGACCCTTGTGCTCTCCCCCTGTCTCCTCCCCTCCTCATTCTTTTTTCATTGCAGTGTCTACATTTTTCAAAACTGGACAAAGAAAAAGAGAGAAGGGTGATCCAGAAAAAAAAAACAAAAAGCACCCTTTGATATTAGTATCCCCATTGCATTTAAAAAAAAACTGAGAGAACTTTACTTCAAGGCTAACTGAGTTTGTATCATCTTTAAAGCTGTCACACCTGGGAAAACCCCTGATTGTTTTCAGGGAACGTTATGTCCTAGCCAGTTTCTCTGATCTTTTTTTTTTTTTCTTTTCCTTCAGCCAGTCACCTTCCACCAGACTGTTTCCAGTTTCTCTTTACCGGATTGTCTCCATGGAGACATGCTGTAGAAATGCTACTTGGTATACATATTTGCAGGTGCTGGAAAAACTAATATTCAGTATTATTTTTTTCATTTACTTGCTCTCAGTTTTAAAACAAAGGTGGTCCTCAGTCATTTTCCCATGCAAGAATAAAAAGCACATCAATTTGAACTGTGTCATGCCCCCTTAACAAGGCTTTTATTTTTTTTGTTATTCATTACATTGCCTATGTTTCTCAAAACTACACAAGACGAAAAAAGAGAAGGGAGAATAAAAACATCTGTTTACAATCCCCATTACACCCAAAAATAGCATGCAAAGAAAACCATGAAATACAGATACAATATTATTAAGAAAAGAAGGTGTTTTCTTTACTTACAGTTAGCATTTTCCCCTCTCTTCCCCTCCCCAAAGCATTTACAGAACATTAATGACATGAAGTAGGGCATATACTTCAGTCTCCCCACTCAGCAAGCAAATTTTGAAGAAGTCCAATGTTTCCAGATTTTCTTGCGCTATCATATTTTGCAAATGTAATTAATGCTTTGTAATCCCACATTGTTACTGATTATATTACTATTCTTCATCACCCAGATCCTGTCTCTACTTCATTTCCAACGTGCTCTCGATTCTTCTGGTCAACTCTCGGGCTCCCTTCCTTCTCTCCAACATTTTCCGTTGAAATACTGGAAAAGGATTCACAAGTGCAGTCTCTCTCTGGTCTTTATTACCAGAGGAGCGATAAGCCGAATCTCCTGTTTCAGAGCTCAGTTTTTGTTGGACAAACTTCTGTATTTCCTCCTTGGCATACACTTCATCAAAAAATTATTTTGTCCCTCCAGGGAAGAATAACTTGAAGACAGCTGGATACAGTAGTTTGAATCTCACACCTGCATCTTGGCATTCTCTGAATAGTTAAATGAATTTACTTCTCTTCTGCCTGCTGTACAATGAGTAATCATTCTCCACAAACACTCTGCTGTCTCACACTTTTAGTATTTTGTCCTTCTGTCACAGTTTTGACAAAATCAATTCTTTCTTCTGGTAGGATTTTTATCCTTACTATTAAAGGTCTAGGTTGCTTATCACTAGATTTGGAGCATACACATGATGTGCCCATTCAACTAATAAATCCTTCTCTGAAATACCAGTCCATTTGCTTATTTGTGCTTTCATAAATTGAATGCAGTCTGTTCTTTCCAGCTTCTGTGGTATAGCTGAAAATCTCAAGTTTTCCTACATGCTCTATCCTGTAATTCTGTTATTTTTTGAAGCATCTCTTCCTGAGCAGTCTCATATTCAGCCAGCCTTTTCTTAATTTCATCCTCTGATTTTTGCAGCTTTATCATCTCATCTGAATATCTATTTAAAGCTTTATCCATTTGTTCCAGCCTTTTGTTTGTGTTAATATACTCTATCAGTGTTTTGTTTATTTTAACCAGGTCTGTATGCAGTTGTCTCATATCATCCTGTAGGTTATTGGAAGTCATGTCTGAAGGTTGCATTACTTTTTGCTGAGGAGCTACAGAAGTCTCCGTAGTCAGCGTTTCTTCCTCACTTCTTGTAGGTCTTCTGTAGTTCTTTATTCTTGGCATCCAGGTAGTCTGCTTACTAGCCAGTTACTGAAATTCACCCATAAACACAAGCCTACTGGACTTCTCTGCTGAGTTTCTGTTTTCACACTGGGAGAGCTAAAAACAAGCTGTTACTCAGTGTGCAGCCATCTTGGAACTCCCCTCCTTTAGATTTTCTTGCTTTTGATTTGCTATGTTGGAATTACTTGCAGTTTGGCACTGCCTAAAAAAGGCACTGTGGGGGAAGACACTGTTTTAACTAATATTCGAAAGCCTAGGGAGGAGAGTGTAAACCATCCCTGGCAAAGCAGCATGGCCTGTTGACCTTCTCCTTCCATGTTGACAAACATTACACCCCATTAGAATGACACCAGAAACTAAGCCAATTACTAAAGTCAATCATCTTTTGTTCGTATTGTAGCATTATCCTTGGAGAAGTTAGTACTGCTCAATCCTAGGCTTGTACCAGACTGAGACACATTCTGAGAGCTCCACAGTGTCTCTCTCCATATAGTCTAGGGAGGTGCGTCTCAGGTAATTTACTCCCACATGGACTGTGACTGAGTCATATTGGTAATTGTGGTCCAGTGACCTGAGTGCATGCGTAATATGACGGATCCTAGCCCCTGATAAGCAACTGACCATAACCTTCTCCTTACCCACCCTGGATGAGAGGGCCGTCAGTACGTCTCATGACGGAGTCTCCAATGAGTAGAATGTTGGATTGTGTGGTGGCTTGCCTTGTGGGCTGATGTGTTGATGTGGGTGTTTTGAAAGAGCTCTTTTAAAAAAAAAAACACAAAGGCTGTAGCCATAATTTATGGCTATAGCCTTTATTTTATCTTCCTGAAGGACTTGAAACTCTCAAAATGTCCCACAATACCAAGATGTCCTTTTTCTAGATTTATTAAGTACAAAGTAATATCATCTGCAAATTAAGCCAACTTTTCTTGATTATCATAAGTTATATGCTTGAATTTTTGAGTACCTTATTTTCTCTGCAAGTGTCTAAATATAATGCAAATAACAAAGGCTAAAGAGGACACACCTGTTCAAACGCAATTTATCTGAGAAAAACCCCCAACACACTTTTAATTCTCATCTCCATCCCTTCATATACCCTCCTTATTAACCTTTTTATTGTGTCAGTGAATGCAAATGCTTCTATTGCTTTACTCATAAAATCCCATCTTAATCTGTCGAATGCTTTCTGTGCATCAAGACTCACCAACAGCAGTAGTATTTTCTTACATTCTTCATCCCTTTGGATCATCATTGTTCTGTTAATGTCAAATGTTTACCTCCCCTACACAAACCACATTGAAGTGGTGTAACCAAAAAAACAAAAACAACCAAAGTGCATTAACAAAAACAACCAAAGTGTATTAATTCTGGTTTAAGCACTTGGGCTTTCAGGCCAGTTATTTTACATTAAGAGGGTTCGTGGTCTGCACTCTTGTGGGAGGAGAGGCTGGACTCTGCCCTTCTGAGCTGGGAATTTCTGGTTAAAGGCTTATAGTGCATGTATATCTGAACTGCTTCTTACTGAAGTTGGTGCGCCTTGTTTGCTGTGGCATAGACTGGATTCGGGCCTGCTGGATCTAGCTTTGTTTGTGTAACTTGAGCACTAATCCAGGCATTCTCTAAAGTATTCAATTGTATTTATTACTGCTTGGTAGTAACTTGATTAAAGTGTAGCTATCATTCTAAGTCTTTTGGATTAAGCACTTGGGCTTCAGACCAGTTGTTTTACATTAGGAATGTTTGTGGCATGCACTGTGGTGGCAGGACAGGTAGCTTTCATCCTTCTAAGTTGGGAACTGCTGATTGAGAGCCCAGTGTCTGTTATTCTTAAAGTGTATTAGTTCTGGTTTAAGCACTTGGGCTTCAGGCCAGTTATTTTACATTAAGAAGGTTCGTGGTCTGCAATCTTGTGGGAGAAGAGGCTGGACTCTGCCCTTCTGAGCTGGGAATTTCTGGTTAAAGGTTTATAGTGCCTGAATATTTGAACTGTATCTTACTGAAATTGGTACACCTTGTTTGCTGTAGCATAGACTAGATCCAGGCCTGCTGAATCTAGCTTTGTTTATATGCTTGTTGTTTGTTTGCTTGTTATTTCCCTGGAACGCTAATTCCACCTAATACGCGGCTTCTCAGCGCTTTTGTGGATCACTAGTGATATCTGCATTGCTTACTGTACTTATTTCCTTGTTTCACTTGAAAGAAAGTTACTGTTTGTCGTTTTTGCATTTAAGTTACCTGTAACACATTGCACTTAAGTTACCTGGCACTTGCTCGCTAAAGCAATTATACAAGTCAGCACTAAAAATTAAAAGCACTACACCCTCACTCCCCACTGGCCCTTGTTTTCAATTAAGGAATTCCCAATATTATTCTAACATGTCCAAAGGTCAGTTGTCAATCTCCTCTCTGGTCCAGATGGTGAATCTGGGAATCTTGAGGCAATGTTACAGCTGCCTCATGTACACAGGCAACCCTCTCCTCCTCCCAACAAATTCCAACACATGTGAGAGATGCAACCATATAGCCAAACTGGAGGCTAAGCTCTCTCAACTCATTACTGGCATAACCAGTCAGGAGGAGAAGGAAACCACACTCACTACAATTCCAGTCTCGCATAGACCTACCACGACAGCAAACCAAACACATAATCACACAAAACATACTGAGGCTCTAAATAAAGATCTGCCTAAGCAGCAGAGACCTCCAAAGCAGACACCCAAGCAACCGCTACCCCAAAACAAAACACATGCAACACATATCTCACAAAGCCAGTGTGCCGAACAGTCACAGCCCTTAAGACTAAACAACACACCTGATACACTTGTAATAGGTGACTCTATCGTCAGGCACACTGACATCCTGCTCACCAGGCTGAACAAGGAGAGGGTCACGGTGAGCAGCCTATCGGGCGCTAGGATCCACCACATAACACAAGCACTCGGGTCACTCCAAGGCAAGTACAAATATGACTCAGTCATTGTCCATGCTGGTGTGAATGACCTGAGACGTACCTCCCTGGACTACATGAAAAGAGACATAAAGGAGCTCTCTGAGCATGTAGCCCAGGCCGGTATGACCCTGACCTTGAGTAGCATCTTACCCTCACCAAGAATGATGCCACAATATGAAGACAAGATGATCAATTTCAACAATTGGCTTAAGTACTGGTGTCATTCAAAGGGCATCCAATGCCTGTCACCTTGGGATGATATGCTCGACAAGCCACGATGCTTCGCTAGGGACGGCTTGCACCTGTCACCCCTGGGCTTTCTGATATTGGCAAAGGCTCTTGCTACCCCCATAGTGCCTTTTTTAGGCAAGGCTCAAAAGACAAACCCACCTCCATAGGTATCACAAGGGATAAGAAACTAAGAGTAATGCTACTCAACGCCAGAAGTCTAAACCTCAAGATGCACGCATTCGAAACTCTCCTTAGCATGGAGAACATTGATATCTGTGCAGTAACAGAAACCTGGTTCAAGGCTCCCGAGAGCACCCCAGCACTACCAGGTTATACCTCATACCATGCTTTTCGGCCCCAAAACTTGGACCGAACCACAAAAGGAGGGGGAGTATCGATATTCATCAAAGATACCCACACCTCCAGGTTGGTGGCAAAGCACGAAGCATCAGAGACTATCCATGTGCAACTAACAGTGGGTAAAACTGCCTTCCAGTTTATAGCCTGCTACAGACCACCCTCCTAAACCCAGGAACCTCACTCGGCCTTTCTGAGAACACTGGAAAATATGAAGGTCTCTCCAAACACCATTATATTGGGCGACTTCAACTACCCAAACATAGACTGGGAGCATTACTCTAGCTCCAACACCCTAGCCCAAAAGTTCCTAGAATTTATAAACTCAAATGCTATGGAACAACTTGTTACCACTCCCACAAGAGGGGAAAACATACTGGACCTGATCATCACCAACATGGGGGACTCTATGCTCCAGACCAGAAGTGTATCCCTCACTGGTAAGATCGGACCATAAACTAATCTCACTGGATATTCACATCCCGACCCCACCCCCTGCCCAGAAAACCACAGTGAAAAACTTCTCTAAAGCAAATTTCACACTCCTCAAAACTGAGGTGGAATCCTTCAAAGCCCCCGGGCCTGTGGAAAATATGGCCCAGACCGCAGAATCCTTTATAAACGCATTCTATGAACACCTTCAGGAATGCATTGATCATGCGATCCCAAATAAAACCAAGACCCAATCCTCCAAAGGCAGACGTCCTGTCTGGTGGACCCCAGCCATAAACAAACTATACAATAGAAGGAGGAAGCTACTAAATGATAGAGCAAAATCCCAAAAAGGAAGGCATCACTGATCAGTATTAGCAAAAAACTACGGGCACTCATAAAATTGTCTAAGGCCAGCTTCGAGAGAAAATTGCACAGGACACTAAGGATAATCACAAGGCTTTCTTTAGTTATGTTAGGAACCTGGGTGGTAATTCCCAGATATGCTCAGAATTAGTCCAAAATGACAAAAAATACACCGAACCCACAGACATTGCCAACATCCTAGCTGACAGGTTCAGCTCAAACTCCCCCCCCCCCATCCCCACCAAAAGTGTAAATATCTATCCCAGCAGAGTGCTGCCCCCCTGATATCTCAGATGCTCAGGTAAGAGCCTCCCTCTCCAAAGCAAAAAACACAGCATCAATGGGACCAGACGGTGTCCCGGGCTGCGTCCTACATGAACTCCAAGAAGAGCTAAACCCAAACATAAAACTATTGTTCAATCTCAGCCTTACTACAGGATATGTGCCCAAAGAGTGGCGTACAGCAACAGTGGTCCCTCTCCATAAAGGTGGTGCCTCAACGGATCCTGGAAACTATCGCCCCATAAGCCTGACTAGCTTGGTTTGCAAAGCTATGGAAAGGATCATCATGGACCTCATAAATAAAGATATTGGGGACCTACAGACACTGGATCCTACCCAGTTCGGCTTTAAGGGCAGATCCTGCCTCTTAAACCTGGTTGATTTCTTTGAAACAGTCACCAAGGCCATTGACGAGGGGAAGGTGGTCCACACAGCCTACCTGGGCCTTGCAAAAGCCTTCGATACAATACCCCACTCAGGCATTATAGATAAGCTCACCAGCTTAAATATAAACCCCTATGTCACTAGATGGATTGCAAACTGGCTCAAGGACAGAACCCACATGGTTAGAATTGCTGGAGCCATGTCAGACTCCAAACCAGTTACAAGTGGTGTCCCACAAGGCTCAGTCCTGGGACCTCTCTTGTTCGGTTTATATTTCTCGGAGGTACAGGCCAACACGGAAGGACTGTGGCTGACCAAGTTCGCAGATGACTGCAAACTGGGCCATAATCGACTCTCCAGCCGACACAAGCATCCTCCAAAAGGGCCTCATAGAAACAGACAACTGGTACCAGAGCCATGGCCTCAAGCTGAATGCCAAAAAGTGTATAGTCATCCCCTTTGGCAAAACAGTGCCCACAAATTACCACATAGGTGGTAATCCATTAAGTACAGAAGAAGTAATTAGGGACCTGGGGACCCAAGTTGATAGCAATCTCTCATTTGACAACCATGTGGCCAAAGTGGTTAGAAAAACATTTTATATAGCCCACCTAATCATGAAGGGATTCACATCTAGATCAGGGGAGGTCATCGTGCCTCTTTACTCATCCCTCATCAGGCCCATAATTGAGTACAATGCCCCTTTTGGGATGTACCTTACCAGACACCTGCAGCAACTGGAAAGACCCCAAAAGTACCTCACCAAGAGGATCAAAGGGCTCAAACATATGCCATATGCTGCCCGGTTAAAGAAACTCCAGCTCTACTCAGTGGCATACCGCCTGTTCAGAGGCGATCTGTGCCTGACGATAAAGCCATGTCCAACCCGGAATTAATGGACATGCTGCACCTCAGAAAATCCAAATCCCATCGAGCTACGCCGAGAGACTTGAACCTCAGCACTGAAATAAATAGGACATGCTGGAGGGACAGATTCATAACCCAGATGCTCCCTTCACTCTGGAATAAAATCCCAGTCCAGGTTAGGCAGAGTCCCTCATTGACTCTCTTCAAGAGGAATCTTGATGAGTGGATGGGAGATCGTAGGTTTACCCCGGGTATCACTTCTGTGTCACTGTTAGACAGAGACACAGTATACTAACCTCGAAAAAGGGCATAGCAAAATAAATTTAAAATGGGTGGCGAAAGCCAAACACATTCTGGCTAGGCTTATAAATGCCCTAGGGCAGATAGCCTAGTATGAACCTATGAACTATGCCTATCGGTTTTGGCAACACTTTTGCCATTCTTTTGGCTAGTATAGATACTACTTTATAATCATGGTTTAAAATTGAAATGAGTCTATATGAGGCTGGGTCTGATGCGTCTGTATTCACGTTGGGTAATGCATCCACCACAGTTTTCTTCCGAGATGCTACTCTTTCTTTTTTTTGAGCTGAGAAAGTCCTCTTCTGTTCCTTCCAGTTTCTGTAGTCCTCCATGTTCAGAAGACTCTTGAGGTGGGAGGCTTGATATCAGGATGTAAGGCTCCTCTTTGGTAGATCAGTAATTGGGTTCATCGTCTTTTTCCAGTTTGGCTTTTGTTTTCTTGGGAGCTCCTTTTGTCAGATGCACGTCTATCTGATGTTTACTCATGATTTGGATGATATCCCTTGCTGATTAAAAGAGCACGGTCAGACCCAGAACCCCCCACTTCTTTTTCTGTCAAGTACATGCTGTCAACTGGCTTTGTCCCAGGGAGCAGTCTCTGGAATCACCTTGTCTGGGTTTGGTTACTTAAAGCTGCGGACTCTTCCCCTCCATGGTTTCTCCTCCAGTGAATGAGTAGGATCAGGTGGCCTTTGTTGAAGGGTTGTCAGTAAATCATCCTACATCAGTGCTTCTGATTCAGGTCCTGGACTTGAGGTCTGGCAGTGATTTGAGCCTCATGTACAGGAACACAGCTTTGTGTTTGTGGCTTGATATTAGCACAGGGTCTAATGCAGGCCTATATCGTCCCATTGCTGCTTTTGGTATGTACCTTCCTGATCACTGCATCTCTGTCACCTGACCTCTAGTGTGCACTCATTGTACCCTTAGCCCTGTGAGTGCCTGTGCTAGGTGCATGATTAAAGCCGATTGGTGCTATGGATTCTCCTTCAACTTGGGTCTTACAAGGATTCTGAGAATACAGAGCTGCCTGTGTTTGTGGGGAACAAAGGATGGATGTTCATCATGTTACACTGCTGCAGTCATTACACTTGGGTTATCCTGCTGTCAGGTGATCCCGTAGTCGGCCAGAGTTCCAAAGTCTTGGTCTGGCGTCGGTTGTTGTCGCTTCTTCCCTGACGTCAGTGCGCCAGGGGTATATAAGATGCATCCGAAGCCATTTTCTTCAGTCTTTCTTGCCGCACGGTGCCCGAAGCAGAAGCAGTTCGCAAGTGCCAGTCGTCTGACTCCTGAGATTTTCGAAGTCGAATTTCAGATCCGAAGTCTTCAATAAAGCTAAGTACCCCATTGGGGAAACTTTTTTCTTGCCTCAGACCGATGTCAGAAAAAGTTAATAATTGTATTGCTTGTGGGAAGCAAATACCTCATAAGGACTTCCACTCTTATTGTATTCCATGCCTAGGCCCTGATCACGACATCACTAGTTGTCGGTTTTGTGCTAGATTTAACAAATGCACTATCAAAAGAAGTTTTGATTTTGCTTTACACTACTTTGGCCGAAGGTTCAATTATACTATGCCATCGGATCAACCGGCGACCGCAATTCCAAAAAAATGCAAAGACAAGGATAAAGACAGGCATCCAAGGTCCAAAACCGACAAAACCTCTTCTAGGCCAGTCATCAGTTCGCCGGTTCTCATTGAGGCGCTTTCACAGCCCCTGACACCCGCTACCTCAGAGCCACAGGCCGCCTCCGACTCCCACGTGAAGACAACTAGACCTCTGGAAACTCAAGGTATTGGGCCTACAGAAACTAATCCCTCAGATGGGTCCGGAGCCGCTGAGCAGGCATCGGCTTCTGAGGGTGTTTTCAGACCTTCACAGCTTACCATTAAAGGGAGGATAAAGCTAAATCCATGCAAACAGTCAAGGATTTCTTACAGGTACAGCCACCTCGATTTAGCAAAAATTGGCCAACAAAGAATTAGTCCTTTCCAGTGTCAGGCCACAGAGAGGCAGATACAGACGCCCAAGAGGCAGATCTCAACCCCAAAGCTCTAACAGACGACGACAGTGGAGCACCTCAACCCCAAAAGGAGGTGAGGACAAGTCTCAACCTTACAGGAAACAGTCCCAATGACTTCCCCCTTCATACGCCAAGCACTTCCCTTTTGGCAGCCCCTTTAGGGGGAAAACTAGCACTTTTTTCTCAAAACTGGCAAACAATCACCCAAGACGAATGGGTTCTGAATATTGTGTCTCAAGGTTACAGGTTCCACTTTCATACTTTACCAAGGCTAAAAGGAATGCCAGACCTGCCACAAAATCAATGGGCAGAGGCACAAAAACAAATTTCAGCCCTCATGGACATGAGAGCTATTCAGAAAGTACCACAACAGGAACAAGGACAAGGATTTTACTCAAGACTCTTTCTGGTCCCCAGAAAGGACAAGGCCTGGAGGCCCATACTAGACCTTTCAATTCTAAATACTTACCTGGATATTCCGAAATTCAAAATGTTGACATTACAGCAGCTTCTACCCATGCTGGGCAAGAAGGCTTGGCTTGTTACTCTGGACCTCAAAGAGGCATACCTGCATGTCTCTATCAGACAAAATTGCAGAAGATACCTCAGATTCAAAGCTGGTACAATGCACTACCAATTCTCTGCACTGCCCTTTGGCTTATCTACTGCGCCCAGGGTCTTTACAAAGTGCCTGGCACCAGTAATTGCATTTTGCAGACAAAAAGGAATTCAAATATATCCGTACCTGGACGACTGCTTCATTCAAGCAGAGACAAAGGACATCCTTCTACAGCATCTGGCGTTTGTAAAAAGGTTGCTAATTTCTCTAGGGTATACAGTAAACGAAAAGAAGTCAAAATTAGTGCCCTCACAACAGATTATATTCCTGGGTGCCAGCTTAAATACAACGGCCCAGATGGCTTATCTCACGCCAGACAAACAAGTTCAACTAACTCAATATTTTCAATTACTGGCAAAAAAGTCCCATCTCCCTGCAAGAAAAATTCTGCAGGCCCTGGGATTCATGGCATTTTGCATACTACTAATACCACATGCCAGACTGCATATGAGGAAATTACAATAGTACCTAAAAAGTGTTTGGACTCCACACTCTCACAGTTTAGAAGCAGTAATACCAATGATTCCCTGCCTACAACAGGAGTTTCGATGGTGGGCACAGGCATGTCACCTAAACAAGGGTCAGCCTTTTACCCTACCCACAGCCAGGCAGACTCTAACAACAGATGCTTCGGATTACGCCTGGAGAGCACACATGGCAGGAAAATGCATTCAGGGCCAGTGGACCACAGACCAGATGTATCTTCACATCAATCAAAAAGAGATGTTTGCTGTTCAAAATGCCCTAACAGCTTTCAAGGACCTTCTGCATCCAGGACAATTATTATTAAAGACAGACAACACCACAGTAATGTGGTACATAAACAAGCAAGGGGGCACTCAAAACAGACTATGCCCAAATGGATAGGACACTGTATTCTTTACTGCTACACACACCATGGAAAATCAGTCCCTAATAACATCACGCCACATTCCACCAGGGCAACAGCCACTTCAACAGCCATTCTCAGAGGAGTACCTACCAAGGAAATTTTGGAGGCTGCAAGTTGGAGTTCAGTGCACACCTTTTCCAAGCATTACCACTTGCGTTTTTACTCTAAATCCAGAGCAGGATTTGCCACTGCAGTTCTGCAGGGCCTCATAGCCAATCCTAACTCTTTATAGACCAGCCACCCAACCTTAGCTTTGGGATTCTACCCAAGTGTAATGACTGCAGCAGTGTTACACGAACATAGTACAGTTTTGTACCTACCATAAATGTAGATGTTCAAGTGTTCACACTGCTGCAGTCCAGGTTACCCTCCCTCCATCCCCTCTGAACTAGCTGGACTTGTATATACCTTTCTATCCTATACAACCTTTGAGGTGTATTTGCTTGTAACTGAAGGTATTGTTTTTATTTTCTATGTATATTTTTTACTAGCAATATGTATTGCCTACCTACTTGGGGGCACCTGACATCTGGGGCAAGAAAAACTGAAGAAAATGGCGTCGGATGCATCTTATATACCCCTGGCGCACTGACGTCAGGGAAGAAGCGACAGCAACCGACGCTGGACCAAGACTTTGGAACTCTGGCCGACTACGGGACCGCCTGACGACAGAATAACTTGTGTAATGACTGCAGCAGTGTGAACACTCGAACATCTACATTTATGGTAGGTACGAAACTGTACTTTAGTCCTCCCAACCCTATACTTTCCGTCATTCCCCCCTGTTTTGGAGAATATTTGAAGCTGATAAAGAATTTTATGTGGACTGCCTATGGCTCCTGTTCCTTTTTCCCAGAAATACCCTCGTGTGTGTCTGAACAGAAAGGCTGGGCAGAACATTGTCATCACTGGGTGTTATCCTTCAGCGGACCTAATGAACAGAGATCTTGTTCATTCTAAAGACATGCTTCTGGAGCATTTCTCCCCGGACCTCCGCTGAAAACAGGATCTGTGGAACCTAGTCGGACATTCCCGGTCAACAAATGTTAAATAAATAAAAAATAAAAATAAAATAAACTCCCAAGGTACCCAAAATCATGCTGTGTGGACTATGATGACAAATCAGCAAAGATGCTCCTCATGCCAACACAAACTGCAGAGAATCTCCAGTTTGTAGCCCAAGAAGATAAACATTTTGTTTACCTCCAGTTATATATAGAGAGTCTGTGACCAGAAATCCTTATGCCAAGTCCTACAGAATCACTATTAGTACTACAACTGAAATTTTGCTACTTTACAGCCAGATTATTAATCTAAAGCCCTGGACAGTATTGGTGTGAAAGTTCCATGTTTTGCCACATTGGTGCTTGGAACCTTCAACTGTTGATCTCACCTGTCCAATTCCAGTCTTCCATTGTTGAAGTACTGGATAGGCTTTCTTCACTCCTCAAGTGTGGGTTTAGGACAAAGTGGTTGCAACTCTGTTTTCCAGAATGGCTTAGATTTAGACCAAGTAAATTTTGACTTGTGCAGACTCTGTAACTAGGGCATAGAGTTGTGTACCTGCACAGGGTAACTTGGCTAAGATCCTGCTTTCTTAAGGAGACACTCAGGAATTCCATCCTGGATGCCACTGTAAAGTGAGGAGGTTCCCTTTGACTAGCATTTTCAGGACTTGTTTGATCTTTTGAAAAGGAAACAGTCCCTCAGCACTGTGGAAGCTTTTTATGATCACCCTTTAGGTTCGTAGATAGTTTCATAGATTAGTACTATTTTAAGCCTAGCCAATTATCCCTTGTGAGACTCAAACCCTGCACCTTGTGTTTGTAAGGCAAACACCTTAACCATTAGGCCACTCTCCCAGCCCATCTGGTACATCTTCTTCCTCTTCATCTCTGTCACACCTTATCCCATATAAAAAACAAACCTTGAAAACTAAAGAAGGCATTAGAGTCATGTGATCTTGCTCTTTTCCATGTTGTTTAACTCGCCAAATAGGGACTGTCCTGCCCTAACAGCTGTATTCCCAACTGTGGTCTTGGGCTGCCTTTGGGAGGGGTGCCTTTCCAAAATCGACCCGACTTGGGAGAGTCATTACAGAGGGACAGCAGGTTGTGGATGTCTTCATGACTGCTAGTGCCTGAGCTGTTATCTACCAGCAGAAGCTGTGCTTAAGCACCAGTCGGTCTCTGCAAAGCATGTGGTTATAGCCGTTAAAGTTATCCCTAGATAAAGGTCTGCTACACTTTCAAGCAGTATCTGCTCTTGAAAGAGCTTGTAGAGGTTGCCTGTCCAATGGAATAGAGGACAGAAGTTCTGTTCTGTTACTGTTTCCTGGTTCTGAAGTGATGAATAAGTTTCATCCATTTTGGATGCTGGAAGCTTTGAGCAACTCCCCCCCCCCCCCAGTATGTCAGTCTGTAGGTGGTACCTTTCCATATCCCTTTTGCTGCGGGGTACCTGATTGGTGGTACTTATCACATTGGATGCCTTTTGACTTCTTATCATCTGATGGTCTGCATGGAAGTTTGTTTTGGTTTACTGTTGACTGGCACCACTTCCAAGATAAGGTGCTGCCATTTTGAATTTACTTTGTGTCTAGTGTTCACTAATATTCTTCAAAGAATTATGCTTGGCATAAGTCTTGCAGCAGAGAAGTGTGTGTTTGATGCTGTTAACCCTAGTGGGCTCCATTGTATCATTCTTGCACTGGGTGCTGCTGTGGTTACAGTTCCTACAGTGACAGCAGACTTGAAGTCCTGTGACCCATCTCAAAGGATTTGCATCAGTGGCACAGAGTTGAACACACTGCAGTGTCAGAGTTGGCCCAGGAAGGTATAAATTTGGCAGCCTGGGTGACTGTGTGGAAAAGTTCCTGCATCTTGATCCAGACGAGTGCCATGATATTCATGGTAAGATTTGCAAGTTACACTAGAATGTGAGGTACCAGTGGCTGCAGAGCTGTTGTGCAGTTATGGATCATCTCACAGTGCCAGATCTTGTCACAATTTCCTGGACAGTTAACTTCTGTTCCTCCGTCTAAACCCATCTCAAGTTTTTGCAGTAAATACTCTGTGAAGTTGATCACTTTTCTCATGCATCAGTAAAGCCCCCCCCCCCACACACACACACACACACACACACAGAAATTGAATTATTGTCCTTTCAGGCGAATGTGCTATGCCATTCTTCTGCTTTGTGCAGCCAGACTGAGGGGGGGATTTGGGATTGATGCTTTCTTCCTCCAATGGCAGAGGAGTTTCCTGTAGTCCTTCCCATTACTTCCACTGATTCTGTCTCGTAAAGTTCTAGAAATAAGAAATAAAAGTAATTATTTTTAACATCTTTATTAAATCATCACATTTTAAATTGCAGCAGAAACTCACATAACATTGGTTGAAAGTAAACCACAGTAATACTTTGTTACTGTCGCACTGTGTACGTACATTTTTTTTTTTGCAATTTTCCATTCGCTCCAACATTACATAAATTACCGATTTTCTGGCTTCCCTTAAGCTACTTTCTCCTTTTTTGTAAACACCTTTATGTACTTATCACTTGTGATGTAGGTAAACTTAAATTCATGTAATCAAACCATATTAGCAAGTTCGCATTTACAAATATTATACATCCAGTATATTGTTATATAATCTTAGCAACGTTGTATAAATTATTCAATTCCTGCCTTTTATTAAACCTCACTCCTCTTCCAAAACATTTTCTGCATGTATTTTCCCGCAACTTCCATATTTTTCTATGTAATTTACTCCTATCCTTTTCTAAAGATTCCACTTCCTGTTCTTCTCCTTCAAGTATAGTTGGTTTTGATTTTGAGTTCCATTTTTTGGCAGTTGCTTTTTTGTCAGTCACCAGAATTGAACTTAACAAGACCTTATTGCATTTAATGCCTTCTTCAGTTTTCAAGAAGGTTTGTTCCTGTATCCCAGCTCAAAAAACCATTTCCCTGTTCGACCAGTACTTCTAACAGAGTACTCTGTAGCGAATGTTTGTAAAGTCTGCCCAGTCGTTACACTTGCAAACATATATACCCATTGAACTCTGTCTAACCCCACCACAACTCCAACATTTGTCATCTACATCATGAAAAATTCTTTGGAGTCTGCTTAGGGTATAAACATATCTGTACAAACACTTCCAGGCAAAAATCCTAAATAATCTAGATTCTGTTGCATATTTGGGAGCCATACACGTCTTCCCATTGTTTCTGTGTGAATTCCATATCTAATCTGCCTTCCCAATCTTTTCTGTCCTCTTCTGATTGATTCCTTTAGTTAACATGTAATGTTTTCTATGCCCTACTAGTTATCCCTTTTTAAAAGCAGCTTCTGGTGTAGATTCAATTAAAAACTCAACCAGTACAGTTGTTTCACTTATGATTCCCCTATCCCTTTCTCTTTGTGTATACTCTGTCCCTAATAGGGAAGGCAATTTCTGTCCTGCAGTACAGATGTCTTCATGGCCTCTTCCCATTCTCTTACCTTTTCTTCTGTAATAATTTGTTCCTGGTACCTTGATTCCTTCGCCATCTTCCTCCAGTAAAATCCAGCCTCCTCTTGTCTGCTCTCTGTACCCCTAATTACAGTCATCCCTATTGGCAGAATCTCCTTTCTCCATGCTAGCTTTAAACCTGTCTCTCCTTGAGGATTATTTTTAATGTGTTGTTCTGACCAGATGTTCTTCGTGTTTCATTGTTGCAGTCATCACACTTGGGTTATCTGCCTGCAGGTGGCCCTCAGTCAGCCCGAATACCAGAGACTTAATATTTTTGCGTCGGATGCTGTCACTCCAGGACTGACGTCAGGTCGCCAGGGGTATAAAAACAGGCAGCTGACACCATTACATCAGTCTTTCTTGCCGAGGACCCCAAAGCAGAAGCAGTTCACAAGTGCCAGTCAGACGCTACCTGAATTTTCGTTTACGAATTTAATAATCCTGAAGTCTTCTAAAGCTAAGTACCCCATTGGGGATCCTTTTTTCTTGCTCTAACCGATGTCAGAAAAAGTTAACAATTGTTTTGCCTGTGGAAAGCAAATACTTCACAGAGATTTTCATTCTTACTGCGTCACCTGTTTAGGCCCAGACCACGACGTCCCTCACTGTCGGTTTTGTGCCTTATTTAATGCCCGAACCAGTCATAGGTTCATAGGTAGGTACTAGGCTATCAGCCCTGGGGCCTATACAAGCCCAGCCAAAAAGGTACCCTGGCTTTTGTCACCCAAGAAATTTATTTTCCTCTGCCACCGTCGAGCAAAGCCACAGAGGTGATCCCTGGGGTGAATTTTCCTATTTCCCATCCAATCGTCAAGATTTTTCTTGGAGTGCTAATGAGCTTTGTTTGATATAGATAGGTAGTTTCTTCCAGAGTATGGGAAGTCTCTGGGACAGGAATCTATCCCTCCGGCATGTTCTGTTTATTGTGGTGACAAGGTTTAGGTCCCTAGAGCGTGTAGCTCGGAGGGATTGGGATTTCTTTAAGTGGAGCATGTCCAACAGCTCTGGGTTTGACATAGCTTTATATGTTAGGCAGAGATCACCTCTGAGTAGGCGATATGCGAGTTTTTTGAGACTGTCTGCGTAGGGCATCTGTTTGAGGCCAGTAATCCTGTTTGTGAGGTATTTCTGCGGCCTTTCCAGTTGTAGATGTCTTGTGAAGTACATGCCAAAAGGGGCATTGTACTCTATAATGGGTCTAATGAGTGATTAGTAGAGGGGAACAATGACCTCTTTTTTTTCTGGATGAGAAACCTTTTGTGATAAGGTGTGCCACGTAGAAGGATTTCCTGACTACTGTGGTGATGTGATTATCAAAGGAGAAACTACTGTCCACCTGTGTCCCAAGGTCTCTTATCACACTTTCGGTGTTAAGTATACTACTGCCCATGTTGTAGTTCATGGGTACAGAGTTTTTACCAAAGGCGATGACAATGTACTTTTTGGCATTGAGTTTGAGGCCATGGTGGGTGATCTGTAGCAAGCTACAGTTTGGATTGCAGTTTTGCCCAGAGATGGTTGCAATTGGATAACCTCAGCTGCATTATGCTGAGCAACTAGCCTGGAGGTGTGGATATCCTTAATGAATAAGGACACACCTCCACCTTTGGTGTTCTGGTCCAGGTTACATGGCCGAAAAGTGTGGTATGAGTTATAGCCTGGTAGTGCAGGGGTGCTCTCTGGAGCCTTGAACCAGGTCTCAGTCACTGCACAGATATCAATGTTCTCCATTTTAAGGAGCACTTTGAGTGAGTGCATTTTGAGATTTAGACTTCTAGCATTGAGTAGCATCACCCTCAGTTTTTGCTTGCCTGTTCATGTTACCGTGGTGAATTTGTCATTTAAACCTTGCCTAAAAAAGGCACTATATGGGTGGCTAGAACCTTAGCCAGTATCCGGAATCCCAGGGGAGACAGGTGCAGGCCATCTCTGGCAAAGCATCATGGTCTGTCGACCATGTCATCCCAGGCAGACAGATACTGGATCCCTTTAGAATGGCACCAGAAGCTTAGCCAGTTGTTGAAGTCTATCATTTTGTCCTTGTACTGCGGCATCATTCTGGGTGATGGCAAAATGCTACTTGGGGCTAGGGTCATACCTGCCTGGGCTACAAGATTGGAGAGCTCTTACATGTCTCTCTTTCATGTAGTCCAGGGTGGTACGTCTCAGGTCGTTCACACCAACATGGACAATGAGAGTCATATTTATACTTGTTGTGGAGTGACCTGAGTGCGTGGGTTATGTGGCGGATCGTGGCACCTGACAGGCAGCTGACAGTAACCTTCTCCTTGTTTAGCCTGGTGAGTGGGACATCAGTGTGCCTGACTATAGAGTCACCTATGACCAGTGTGTTGGGTACGTTGTTTTGCCTTATTGGCTGTGGTTGAGTGGCACACTGAGTCTGTGGGCTATGTGTCATTTGGGTTGTGTTGGGTCTCTTTGTCACTAAATTCTTTCACTTTCTATCTCCGTATTTTGAAATGGCTTCAGTAAGCCCTCCAACTACCGATAGTCTGAAAAAATGTAAAGGTAAAGACAGAGACGGACCGCATAGGTCCAAAACTGCTGACGATGCTTCCGTTAAGCTAGTCGCCAGTCAACTGGTACTCAGTGAGGTGCTTTCGCAGCCCCTGATGCCCGCTTCAGTGGATTCGCAGGCCTCTACTGAGACCCATTCGGAGTCCGGTATGCCGCAAGACTCTTCTTCAAATATGGAACCTGCGGATATCTCTACCTTGGATGGGTCCAGAGCCGCTGAGCAGGCACCGGCTTCTGAGGCAGTTAATTCGCTCAACCGATGACGATTTTTTTTTTTTTTTTTTTTTTTTTTTACCAAAACTACCGTGTTTTAGGCCCAGAGTAAGCACTACACCTAGAAAACCGACGACCAAAGTGCATGCACTTGCTCCCATGCCACAAAAACAAATGCTTAGAATGGCTGAAGACATTATTATGCTGATTAGGGGGAAGTTAGCCTTCCCCTGCTAAGAGACAGAGTCCAGTCCCCTTCAGCTTCTACAGACCATGAGTCCGATGACTCTGAAATTTCTGATTATGAAGACATGCCCTTATCTGCTTATGAGGATTCAGATGCAGAGGAATCCATTCCCTCTGCCTCCCCTCTAGAGGATTTTTCTTTTGGTGAAACCTTGCATTCCTTACGAGAGCATTTCCACTGGGAATGTCAAGACTATCCTCAGTCCAAAAAGAGACTCAGAGAATTTCTAGAGTTGCCTCAACACAGGCCCTTAGCAATACCCCCTGTCCTGGATGTTGTAGGTGATGTTTTTATTGAATCTAGTCTTATGCCTGACACTTTATCTCCTTCCCCTAGGAAACCAGACCGGTACTACAGAGTACCTGACACTCGCATATTTCTTTTCAAGAATTCTACTACTGACCCAGAGATAATTTCCCAGGGGCCTAAAGGTATCAAGGCTGCTACAGCAAAGAATCCCACCCCTTCGGACAGGGGTTCCAGAGCTTTGAACAGATGGGGTAAGAAGGTGTATACCTCTGCAACTCTTGCTATTAGGGCATTGAATTGTCAGTTTCACATGGTGAAGTACCAGCAACATATTATGGAACTTATTAAACAAAAAGTGGCAACATTTGCAGACTGTGCAGAAAGTAGAGAATTGCAGGGGCTTATGCACTCTGCAACCCAAGTCAGCAAGCATACTTTGCAGTGTGGCTTTGACGCCCTAGAAGCATCTTTCCGGGCAGCTGTCACTGGCTCTGTACTGAGAAGACATGCTTGATTGAAGGAGCAGAATTTACCAGACCATATCAAATCAAAGTTACTAGATGCTCCTTTGAATAAGGACTGTTTGTCACCAAAGCAGAAGAGGTTCTTAAAAAGATGGAAGAAAAAGCTAAACCTATGCAGACTGTTAAAGAATTCTTAAGTGCAACCCCCTAGATTCAGTAGGTCTTACCCTTTCAAACACTAGTCCTTTCCAGCCCCCTCCGGGCCTTCTCAAACCTGACCCATGGAAAACAGACCACCCAGACTACAGTGTCCGGGTATGCAGAGATTTAAGCAATGGAGGGCCCCCACCTCTAAAGCAGGGAGTGGTAAGCCACCTCCTTATGGAAAAAGCTCACAATGACTTCTTTACTCGACTCCCCAGCCCTGCCCAATTGTTTGTGCCCCTAGGAGGAAAACTTGCCCTTCATGCAAAAAACTGGACGTCCGTCACTCAGGACCGGTGGTTCCTCAACATTGTATACCAGGGGTACAAATTGTACTTCCATTCACTGCCAACCCCAAGCGGGTTTCCAGACCTTCCTCCAAACCAGTGGGCAGAGGCTCAAAACCAAGTACTTTCCCTACTCAATATCAGAGCTATTCAGCCGGTTCCAGTAGAACAAAGGGGTCAAGGAATCTACTCCAGACTCTTCCTGGTACCCAGGAAAGAGGGCTCTTGGCACCCAATCCTGTATCATTCCATTCTCAACACTTTCCTGGTGGTACCAAAATTCAAAATGCTTACCCTGCAACAGCTTCTTCCTATAATAGCCAAGGATGCCTGGTTAGTCACCCTAGACTTAAAGGAAGCCTATCTGCATATCCCCATAAGGGAATCATGCAGGAATTGTCTACGTTTCAGGGCAGGGTCTATGCATTATCAGTTCTCTGCACTTCCCTTTGGTTTATCTACTGCGCCCAAAGTATTCCCAAAATGCCTGGCTCCGGCCATTGCATACTGCAGGCAGAGAAATATCCAAATTTACCCGTACTTGGACGACTGCCTGATTCAGGTGGACAGTCAGGAATTGCTGCTGCAGAACCTGACATTTGTGAAAAACCTTCTCACCTCCTTGGGGTACACCAACGAAAAAAAATAAAAACCGGTACCCAGTCAAAAGATTGTATTCCTGGGATCAAGTTTGGACACAACTTCCCAGATGGCATTCCTCACCTTAGAAAAACAAGTCTGTCTGACAGACTACTTCAAACAAATGGCCATCAGAACCCAGCTATCTGCAAGAAAACTACTGCAAATCATAGGGTTCATGGCCTCATGTGTACTGCTGATTCCATATGCAAGATAGCATATGAGGAAACTCCAATTGTACTTATAAAGTCTTTGGTGCCAACATTCTCAGAACCTGGAAACAGTCATTTCTGTCATACCCTATCTAAGAACAGAGTTCCTCTGGTGGCAGAAGCATGCAACCACAACAAGGGATTGTCATTTACTGAACCTCAAGCTGCCGAGACCCTAACCACAGACGCATCAGACTATGCCTGGGGGGACACACATGGATGGAAAATGTATTCAGGGCCACTGGAGCCCAAGTCAGATTCATCTGTACATCAACCAAAAAGAGATGCGAGCTGTACAGAAAGCCCTGACAGCTTTCAGATCCCTAATCTTTCTAGGACAACTGCTAATAAAAACAGAACACCACAGTTATGTGGTACATCAACAAGCAGGGAGGAACCCATTCCTACCCACTCTGCAGGCTAGCCATGACCCTGTGGAACACAGCCTTGGACAGTCAAGTTCATTTGCAAGCTCAATTCCTGCCAGGCAAGCAAAACTTATTGGCAGATGACTTAACCAGAAATCTCTTAGACCCACATGAGTGGTAATTGGAGCACAGCACCTTCAACCTTCTAACTCAGAAATGGAGGACTCCAGAGGTGGATCTCTTTGCCTCCCCCTACAACCACCAGCTCAGCAAATGCTGCACCAGGAATCCTCATAGCAGGTCCTGGAAAGTGGATGCCCTATCTTTTCAGTGGGTAAATCTCTCAATCTATGCCTTTCCCCCTCTGCCACTCCTTTCAAGAGTTTTACTCAAGATAGAGCAGGACAGACCAAGGACAATTCTGATTGCCCCGGACTGGCCATGCCAGCACTGGTATCCACTCCTGCGCAGCCTGACATCGGTGCCACCCTGACCACCTACACCAGAATCCAACCCTCCTCTCTCAGCAGGAGGGACATATTCTGCATCCACAACTGCAAACCCTAAATCTTGCAGCCTGGCTTATTCCTTGAATTCTCACCCAGCAACCTGAAGCAAACAGGTGCTGGACATCATTCTTGAAGCCAGAAGACCCAGTACAAGAAAATCCTATGCTGATAAGTGGAAAAGGTTCTGCTCATTGATTCAATCTAAAGGAGAGGACATAACACTGCCCTCTCTGCCTCTTATTCTGGATTACCTAGCAGATCTACTCCACAAAGTCCTGTCCTCCTCCATTAAGATACATGCCTCAGCCATTTCTGCTCATTACAACACTGAGCCACCTCTCTTCTCGCATGCTCTTATCAAACAGTTCCTGAGAGGGGCAAACAAATTAAGGCCACCAAGGAGAGCACCCACCCCTGCTTGGGACCTTAACTTTGTACTGGAAAAGCTCACGCTTCCCCCCTTTGAACCTGCTGCATCAGCAGAGTTAAAATTCTTCTCTTGGAAAACAGCCTTGCTTCTAGCCATCACTTCAGCTAGAAGTGTGTGTGAGCTACAAGCACTCATGGCTGTGGAACCCGTCATTATTTTCCATGCTGACAGGGTTTCCCTCAGGACTAACCCTTCC
>NC_056733.1:888955589-889035158 GCF_019279795.1 Protopterus annectens | reverse complement strand
AAGGGCAGGAGAGGTTTGTACACATAGCCAGGAAGGGTTGTTATAGAGCAGGTACATAGCCAGGAAGGGTTGTTATAGAGCAGGTACATAGCCAGGAAGGGTTGTTATAGAGCAGGTACATAGCCAGGAAGGGTTGTTATAGAGCAGGTACATAGCCAGGAATGGTTGTTATAGAGCAGGTACATAGCCAGGAAGGGTTGTTATAGAGCAGGTACATAGCCAGGAAGGGTTGTTATAGAGCAGGTACATAGCCAGGAAGGGTTGTTATAGAGCAGGTACACAGCCAGGAAGGGTTGTTATAGAGCAGGTACATAGCCAGGAAGGGTTGTTATAGAGCAGGTACACAGCCAGGAAGGGTTGTTATAGAGCAGGTACATAGCCAGGAAGGGTTGTTATAGAGCAGGTACATAGCCAGGAAGGGTTGTTATAGAGCAGGTACACAGCCAGGAAGGGTTGTTATAGAGCAGGTACATAGCCAGGAAGGGTTGTTATAGAGCAGGTACATAGCCAGGAAGGGTTGTTATAGAGCAGGTACATAGCCAGGAAGGGTTGTTATAGAGCAGGTACATAGCCAGGAAGGGTTGTTATAGAGCAGGTACACAGCCAGGAAGAGTTGTTATAGAGCAGGTACATAGCCAGGAAGGGTTGTTATAGAGCAGGTACATAGCCAGGAAGGGTTGTTATAGAGCAGGTACATAGCCAGGAAGGGTTGTTATAGAGCAGGTACATAGCCAGGAAGGGTTGTTATAGAGCAGGTACATAGCCAGGAAGGGTTGTTATAGAGCAGGTACATAGCCAGGAAGGGTTGTTATAGAGCAGGTACATAGCCAGGAAGGGTTGTTATAGAGCAGGTACATAGCCAGGAAGGGTTGTTATAGAGCAGGTACATAGCCAGGAAGGGTTGTTATAGAGCAGGTACACAGCCAGGAAGAGTTGTTATAGAGCAGGTACATAGCCAGGAAGGGTTGTTATAGAGCAGGTACATAGCCAGGAAGGGTTGTTATAGAGCAGGTACATAGCCAGAAAGGGTTGTTATAGAGCAGGTACATAGCCAGGAAGGGTTGTTATAGAGCAGGTACATAGCCAGGAAGGGTTGTTATAGAGCAGGTACATAGCCAGGAAGGGTTGTTATAGAGCAGGTACATAGCCAGGAAGGGTTGTTATAGAGCAGGTACATAGCCAGGAAGGGTTGTTATAGAGCAGGTACATAGCCAGGAAGGGTTGTTATAGAGCAGGTACATAGCCAGGAAGGGTTGTTATAGAGCAGGTACATAGCCAGGAAGGGTTGTTATAGAGCAGGTACATAGCCAGGAAGGGTTGTTATAGAGCAGGTACATAGCCAGGAAGGGTTGTTATAGAGCAGGTACATAGCCAGGAAGAGTTGTTATAGAGCAGGTACATAGCCAGGAAGGGTTGTTATAGAGCAGGTACATAGCCAGGAAGGGTTGTTATAGAGCAGGTACATAGCCAGGAAGGGTTGTTATAGAGCAGGTACACAGCCAGGAAGGGTTGTTATAGAGCAGGTACATAGCCAGGAAGGGTTGTTATAGAGCAGGTACACAGCCAGGAAGGGTTGTTATAGAGCAGGTACATAGCCAGGAAGGGTTGTTATAGAGCAGGTACATAGCCAGGAAGGGTTGTTATAGAGCAGGTACATAGCCAGGAAGGGTTGTTATAGAGCAGGTACATAGCCAGGAAGGGTTGTTATAGAGCAGGTACATAGCCAGGAAGGGTTGTTATAGAGCAGGTACATAGCCAGGAAGGGTTGTTATAGAGCAGGTACATAGCCAGGAAGGGTTGTTATAGAGCAGGTACATAGCCAGGAGGGTTGTTATAGAGCAGGTACATAGCCAGGAAGGGTTGTTATAGAGCAGGTACATAGCCAGGAAGGGTTGTTATAGAGCAGGTACATAGCCAGGAAGAGTTGTTATAGAGCAGGTACATAGCCAGGAAGGGTTGTTATAGAGCAGGTACATAGCCAGGAAGGGTTGTTATAGAGCAGGTACATAGCCAGGAAGGGTTGTTATAGAGCAGGTACACAGCCAGGAAGGGTTGTTATAGAGCAGGTACATAGCCAGGAAGGGTTGTTATAGAGCAGGTACATAGCCAGGAAGGGTTGTTATAGAGCAGGTACATAGCCAGGAAGGGTTGTTATAGAGCAGGTACATAGCCAGGAAGGGTTGTTATAGAGCAGGTACATAGCCAGGAAGGGTTGTTATAGAGCAGGTACATAGCCAGGAAGGGTTGTTATAGAGCAGGTACACAGCCAGGAAGGGTTGTTATAGAGCAGGTACATAGCCAGGAAGGGTTGTTATAGAGCAGGTACATAGCCAGGAAGGGTTGTTATAGAGCAGGTACACAGCCAGGAAGGGTTGTTATAGAGCAGGTACATAGCCAGGAAGGGTTGTTATAGAGCAGGTACATAGCCAGGAAGGGTTGTTATAGAGCAGGTACACAGCCAGGAAGGGTTGTTATAGAGCAGGTACATAGCCAGGAAGGGTTGTTATAGAGCAGGTACATAGCCAGGAAGGGTTGTTATAGAGCAGGTACATAGCCAGGAAGGGTTGTTATAGAGCAGGTACATAGCCAGGAAGGGTTGTTATAGAGCAGGTACATAGCCAGGAAGGGTTGTTATAGAGCAGGTACATAGCCAGGAAGGGTTGTTATAGATCAGGTACATAGCCAGGAAGGGTTGTTATAGAGCAGGTACATAGCCAGGAAGGGTTGTTATAGAGCAGGTACACAGCCAGGAAGGGTTGTTATAGAGCAGGTACATAGCCAGGAAGGGTTGTTATAGAGCAGGTACACAGCCAGGAAGGGTTGTTATAGAGCAGGTACATAGCCAGGAAGGGTTGTTATAGAGCAGGTACATAGCCAGGAAGGGTTGTTATAGAGCAGGTACATAGCCAGGAAGGGTTGTTATAGAGCAGGTACATAGCCAGGAAGGGTTGTTATAGAGCAGGTACATAGCCAGGAAGGGTTGTTATAGAGCAGGTACATAGCCAGGAAGGGTTGTTATAGAGCAGGTACACAGCCAGGAAGGGTTGTTATAGAGCAGGTACATAGCCAGGAAGGGTTGTTATAGAGCAGGTACATAGCCAGGAAGGGTTGTTATAGAGCAGGTACACAGCCAGGAAGGGTTGTTATAGAGCAGGTACATAGCCAGGAAGGGTTGTTATAGAGCAGGTACATAGCCAGGAAGGGTTGTTATAGAGCAGGTACATAGCCAGGAAGGGTTGTTATAGAGCAGGTACACAGCCAGGAAGGGTTGTTATAGAGCAGGTACATAGCCAGGAAGGGTTGTTATAGAGCAGGTACATAGCCAGGAAGGGTTGTTATAGAGCAGGTACACAGCCAGGAAGGGTTGTTATAGAGCAGGTACATAGCCAGGAAGGGTTGTTATAGAGCAGGTACACAGCCAGGAAGGGTTGTTATAGAGCAGGTACATAGCCAGGAAGGGTTGTTATAGAGCAGGTACATAGCCAGGAAGGGTTGTTATAGAGCAGGTACACAGCCAGGAAGGTTGTTATAGAGCAGGTACATAGCCAGGAAGGGTTGTTATAGAGCAGGTACACAGCCAGGAAGGGTTGTTATAGAGCAGGTACATAGCCAGGAAGAGTTGTTATAGAGCAGGTACATAGCCAGGAAGGGTTGTTATAGAGCAGGTACATAGCCAGGAAGGGTTGTTATAGAGCAGGTACATAGCCAGGAAGGGTTGTTATAGAGCAGGTACATAGCCAGGAAGGGTTGTTATAGAGCAGGTACATAGCCAGGAAGGGTTGTTATAGAGCAGGTACATAGCCAGGAAGGGTTGTTATAGAGCAGGTACATAGCCAGGAAGGGTTGTTATAGAGCAGGTACATAGCCAGGAAGGGTTGTTATAGAGCAGGTACATAGCCAGGAAGGGTTGTTATAGAGCAGGTACACAGCCAGGAAGGGTTGTTATAGAGCAGGTACATAGCCAGGAAGGGTTGTTATAGAGCAGGAACATAGCCAAGAAGGGTTGTTATAGAGCAGGTACATAGCCAGGAAGGGTTGTTATAGAGCAGGAACATAGCCAGGAAGGGTTGTTATAGAGCAGGTACATAGCCAGGAAGGGTTGTTATAGAGCAGGTACATAGCCAGGAAGGGTTGTTATAGAGCAGGTACATAGCCAGGAAGGGTTGTTATAGAGCAGGTACATAGCCAGGAAGGGTTGTTATAGAGCAGGTACATAGCCAGGAAGGGTTGTTATAGAGCAGGTACATAGCCAGGAAGGGTTGTTATAGAGCAGGTACATAGCCAGGAAGGGTTGTTATAGAGCAGGTACATAGCCAGGAAGAGTTGTTATAGAGCAGGTACATAGCCAGGAAGGGTTGTTATAGAGCAGGTACATAGCCAGGAAGGGTTGTTATAGAGCAGGTACATAGCCAGGAAGAGTTGTTATAGAGCAGGTACATAGCCAGGAAGGGTTGTTATAGAGCAGGTACATAGCCAGGAAGGGTTGTTATAGAGCAGGTACATAGCCAGGAAGGGTTGTTATAGAGCAGGTACATAGCCAGGAAGGGTTGTTATAGAGCAGGTACACAGCCAGGAAGGGTTGTTATAGAGCAGGTACATAGCCAGGAAGGGTTGTTATAGAGCAGGTACATAGGCAGGAAGGGTTGTTATAGAGCAGGTACATAGCCAGGAAGGGTTGTTATAGAGCAGGTACATAGCCAGGAAGGGTTGTTATAGAGCAGGTACATAGCCAGGAAGGGTTGTTATAGAGCAGGTACATAGCCAGGAAGGGTTGTTATAGAGCAGGTACATAGCCAGGAAGGGTTGTTATAGAGCAGGTACATAGCCAGGAAGGGTTGTTATAGAGCAGGTACATAGCCAGGAAGGGTTGTTATAGAGCAGGTACATAGCCAGGAAGGGTTGTTATAGAGCAGGTACATAGCCAGGAAGGGTTGTTATAGAGCAGGTACACAGCCAGGAAGAGTTGTTATAGAGCAGGTACATAGCCAGGAAGGGTTGTTATAGAGCAGGTACATAGCCAGGAAGGGTTGTTATAGAGCAGGTACATAGCCAGGAAGAGTTGTTATAGAGCAGGTACATAGCCAGGAAGGGTTGTTATAGAGCAGGTACACAGCCAGGAAGGGTTGTTATAGAGCAGGTACATAGCCAGGAAGGGTTGTTATAGAGCAGGTACACAGCCAGGAAGGGTTGTTATAGAGCAGGTACATAGCCAGGAAGGGTTGTTATAGAGCAGGTACATAGCCAGGAAGGGTTGTTATAGAGCAGGTACATAGCCAGGAAGGGTTGTTATAGAGCAGGTACACAGCCAGGAAGGGTTGTTATAGAGCAGGTACATAGCCAGGAAGGGTTGTTATAGAGCAGGTACATAGCCAGGAAGGGTTGTTATAGAGCAGGTACACAGCCAGGAAGGGTTGTTATAGAGCAGGTACATAGCCAGGAAGGGTTGTTATAGAGCAGGTACATAGCCAGGAAGGGTTGTTATAGAGCAGGTACACAGCCAGGAAGGGTTGTTATAGAGCAGGTACATAGCCAGGAAGGGTTGTTATAGAGCAGGTACATAGCCAGGAAGGGTTGTTATAGAGCAGGTACATAGCCAGGAAGGGTTGTTATAGAGCAGGTACATAGCCAGGAAGGGTTGTTATAGAGCAGGTACACAGCCAGGAAGGGTTGTTATAGAGCAGGTACATAGCCAGGAAGGGTTGTTATAGAGCAGGTACATAGCCAGGAAGGGTTGTTATAGAGCAGGTACACAGCCAGGAAGGGTTGTTATAGAGCAGGTACATAGCCAGGAAGAGTTGTTATAGAGCAGGTACATAGCCAGGAAGGGTTGTTATAGAGCAGGTACATAGCCAGGAAGGGTTGTTATAGAGCAGGTACATAGCCAGGAAGGGTTGTTATAGAGCAGGTACATAGCCAGGAAGGGTTGTTATAGAGCAGGTACATAGCCAGGAAGGGTTGTTATAGAGCAGGTACACAGCCAGGAAGGGTTGTTATAGAGCAGGTACATAGCCAGGAAGGGTTGTTATAGAGCAGGTACACAGCCAGGAAGGGTTGTTATAGAGCAGGTACATAGCCAGGAAGGGTTGTTATAGAGCAGGTACATAGCCAGGAAGGGTTGTTATAGAGCAGGTACACAGCCAGGAAGAGTTGTTATAGAGCAGGTACATAGCCAGGAAGGGTTGTTATAGAGCAGGTACACAGCCAGGAAGGTTGTTATAGAGCAGGTACATAGCCAGGAAGAGTTGTTATAGAGCAGGTACATAGCCAGGAAGGGTTGTTATAGAGCAGGTACACAGCCAGGAAGGGTTGTTATAGAGCAGGTACATAGCCAGGAAGAGTTGTTATAGAGCAGGTACATAGCCAGGAAGGGTTGTTATAGAGCAGGTACATAGCCAGGAAGGGTTGTTATAGAGCAGGTACATAGCCAGGAAGGGTTGTTATAGAGCAGGTACATAGCCAGGAAGAGTTGTTATAGAGCAGGTACATAGCCAGGAAGGGTTGTTATAGAGCAGGTACATAGCCAGGAAGGGTTGTTATAGAGCAGGTACATAGCCAGGAAGGGTTGTTATAGAGCAGGTACACAGCCAGGAAGGGTTGTTATAGAGCAGGTACATAGCCAGGAAGGGTTGTTATAGAGCAGGTACATAGCCAGGAAGGGTTGTTATAGAGCAGGTACATAGCCAGGAAGGGTTGTTATAGAGCAGGTACATAGCCAGGAAGAGTTGTTATAGAGCAGGTACATAGCCAGGAAGGGTTGTTATAGAGCAGGTACACAGCCAGGAAGGGTTGTTATAGAGCAGGTACATAGCCAGGAAGGGTTGTTATAGAGCAGGTACATAGCCAGGAAGGGTTGTTATAGAGCAGGTACATAGCCAGGAAGAGTTGTTATAGAGCAGGTACATAGCCAGGAAGGGTTGTTATAGAGCAGGTACATAGCCAGGAAGGGTTGTTATAGAGCAGGTACATAGCCAGGAAGAGTTGTTATAGAGCAGGTACATAGCCAGGAAGGGTTGTTATAGAGCAGGTACACAGCCAGGAAGAGTTGTTATAGAGCAGGTACACAACCAGGAAGGGTTGATATAGAGGAGGTACATAGCCAGGAAGGGTTGTTATAGAGCAGGTACACAGCCAGGAAGAGTTGTTATAGAGCAGGTACATAGCCAGGAAGGGTTGTTATAGAGCAGGTACATAGCCAGGAAGGGTTGTTATAGAGCAGGTACATAGCCAGGAAGGGTTGTTATAGAGCAGGTACACAGCCAGGAAGGGTTGTTATAGAGCAGGTACATAGCCAGGAAGAGTTGTTATAGAGCAGGTACATAGCCAGGAAGGGTTGTTATAGAGCAGGTACATAGCCAGGAAGGGTTGTTATAGAGCAGGTACACAGCCAGGAAGGGTTGTTATAGAGCAGGTACATAGCCAGGAAGGGTTGTTATAGAGCAGGTACATAGCCAGGAAGGGTTGTTATAGAGCAGGTACATAGCCAGGAAGAGTTGTTATAGAGCAGGTACATAGCCAGGAAGGGTTGTTATAGAGCAGGTACACAGCCAGGAAGGGTTGTTATAGAGCAGGTACATAGCCAGGAAGAGTTGTTATAGAGCAGGTACATAGCCAGGAAGGGTTGTTATAGAACAGGTACATAGCTAGGAAGGGTTGTAATAGAGCAGGTATCCAGCCAGGAAGGGTTGTTATAGAGCAGGTACACAGCCAGGAAGGGTTGCTACAGAGCAGGTACATAGCCAGGAAGAGTTGTTATAGAGCAGGTACATAGCCAGGAAGGGTTGTTATAGAGCAGGTACACAGCCAGGAAGGGTTGTTATAGAGCAGGTACATAGCCAGGAAGGGTTGTTATAGAGCAGGTACATAGCCAGGAAGGGTTGTTATAGAGCAGGTACATAGCCAGGAAGGGTTGTTATAGAGCAGGTACATAGCCAGGAAGGGTTGTTATAGAGCAGGTACACAGCCAGGAAGGGTTGTTATAGAGCAGGTACATAGCCAGGAAGAGTTGTTATAGAGCAGGTACATAGCCAGGAAGAGTTGTTATAGAGCAGGTACATAGCCAGGAAGGGTTGTTACAGAGCAGGTACATAGCCAGGAAGGGTTGTTATAGAGCAGGTACATAGCCAGGAAGGTGGTATTATAGAGCAGGTACATAGCCAGGAAGGGCTGTTATAGAGCAGGTACATAGCCAGGAAGGGTTGTTATAGAGCAGGTACATAGCCAGGAAGGGTTGTTATAGAGCAGGTACACAGCCAGGAAGGGTTGTTATAGAGCAGGTACACAGCCAGGAAGGGTTGTTATAGAGCAGGTACATAGCCAGGAAGGGTTGTTATAGAGCAGGTACACAGCCAGGAAGGGTTGTTATAGAGCAGGTACATAGCCAGGAAGGGTTGTTATAGAGCAGGTACATAGCCAGGAAGGGTTGTTATAGAGAAAATACATAGCCAGGAAAGGTTGTTATAGAGCAGGTACATAGCCAGGAAGGGTTGTTATAGAGCAGGTACATAGCCAGGAAGAGTTGTTATAGAGCAGGTACATAGCCAGGAAGGGTTGTTATAGAGCAGGTACATAGCCAGGAAAAGTTGTTATAGAGCAGGTACATAGCCAGGAAGGGTTGTTATAGAGCAGGTACATAGCCAGGAAGGGTTGTTATAGAGCAGGTACATAGCCAGGAAGAGTTGTTATAGAGCAGGTACATAGTGAGGAAGAGTTATATAGAGCAGGTACATAGCCAGGAAGGGTTGTTACAGAGCATGTACATAGCCAGGAAGGGTTGTTATAGAGCAGGTACATAGCCAGGAAGGGTTGTTATAGAGCAGGTACATAGCCAGGAAGGGCTTTTATAGAGCAGGTACATAGCCAGGAAGTGTTGTTTTAGAGCAGGTACATAGCCAGGAAGGGTTGTTATAGAGCAGGTACATAGCCAGGAAGGGTTGTTATAGAGCAGGTATATAGCCAGGAAGGGTTGTTATAGAGCAGGTTCATAGCCAGGAAGTGTTGTTATAGAGAACATAGATAGCCAGGAAAGGTTGTTATAGAGCAGGTACATAGCCAGGCAGGGTTGTTATAGAGCAGGTACATAGCCATGATGAGTTGTTATAGAGCAGGTACATAGCCAGGAAGGGTTGTTATACACCAGGTACATAGCCAAGAAAAGTTGTTATATAGCTGGTACATAGCCAGGAAGGGTTGTTAAAGAGCATGTACATAGCCAGGAAGGGTTGTTATAGAGCAGGTACATAGCGAGGAAGAGTTGTTATATAGCAAGTACATACCCAGGAAGAGTTGTTATAGAGCAGGTACATAGCCAGGAAGGGTTGTTATAGAGCAGGTACATAGCCAGGAAGGGTTGTTATAGAGCAGGTACATAGCCAGGAAGGGTTGTTATAGAGCAGGTACACAGCCAGGAAGAGTTGTTATAGAGCAGGTACATAGCTAGCAAGGGTTGTTATAGAGCAGGTACAGACCCAGGAAGGGTTGTTATAGAGCAGAACATAGCCAGGAAGGGTTGTTATAGAGCAGGTACATAGCCATGACGGGTTGTTATAGAGCAGGTACATAGCCAGGAAGCGTTGTTATAAAGCAAGGTACATAGCCAGGAAGGGTTGTTATAGAGCACGTACATAGCCAGGAAGGGTTGTTATAGATTAGGTACATAGCCAGGATGGGTTGTTATAGTGCAGGTACATAGCCAGGAAGGGTTGTTATAGAGCAGGTAGACTGCGGTGATGGTGCTGCGGTAGCGTCATCGCCTCATAGTAAGACTTTGTCGTGTTCGATTCTCAGCTAGAGCGCCTTTTGTGTGGAGACATGCGTGAATGGGCATACCTTCGTTGAAGGATGTGCGTCAGGGCTGGCAACTCAGCACGTAAAAAATCTACTGCCAGTCATTAGCTGACCGGAGTTCTGCTGTGGCGACCCCTAACCGGGAAAAGCCGAAAGACACAACAACATAGCCAGGAATTGTTGTTTAAGAGCAGGTACACAGCCAGTAAGGGTTGTTATAGAGCAGGTACAAAGTCAGGAAGGGTTGTTATAGAGCATGTACATAGCCAGGAATGGTTGTTATGGAGCAGGTACATAGTCAGGAAGGGTTGTTATAGAGCAGGTACACAGCTAGGAAGGGTTGTTATAGAGCAGCTGCATAGCCAGGAAGGGTTGTTATAGAGCAGATACACAGCCAGGAAGGGTTGTTATAGAGCAGGTACGTAGACAGGAAGGGTTGTTATAGAGCAGGTAGACAGCCAGGAAGGGTTGTTACAGAGCAGGTATATAGCCAGGAAGGGTTGTTATAGAGCAGGTAAATAACCAGGAAGGGTTGTTATAGAGCAGGTACACAGCCGGGAAGGGTTGTTATAGAGCAAGTACATATCCAGGAAGGGTTGTTATAGAGAAGGTACGCAGCCAGGAATGGTTGTTCTAGAGCAGGTACATAGCCGTGAAAAGTTGGTATAGAGCAGGTCCATAGCCAGGAAGGGTTGTTTTAGTGCAGGTACATAGCCAGGAAGAGTTGTATAGAGCAGGTACATAGCTATGAAGGGTTGTTATAGAGCAGGTACTTAGCCAGGAAGGGTTGTTATAGAGCAGGTACATAGCCAAGAAGAGTTGTTATAGAGCAGGTACATAGCCAGGAAGGGTTGTTATAGAGCAAGTACATAGCCAGGAAGGGTTGTTATAGAGCAGGTACAAAGCCAGGAAGGGTTGTTATAGAGCAGGTACACAGCCAGAAAGAGTTGTTATAGAGCAGGTACATAGCCAGGAAGTGTTGATATAGAGCAGGTACATAGCCACGAAGGGTTGTTATAGAGCAGGTATATAGCCGGGAAGGGTTGTTATAGAGCAGGTACACTGCCGGGAAGAATTGTTATTGAGCAGGTAAATAGCCAGGAAAGGTTGTTATAGAGCAGATACATCACCAGGAAGGGTTGTTATAGAGCAGGTACACAGCCAGGAAGGGTTGTTATAGAGCAGGTACATAGCCAGGAAGAGTTGTTATAGAACAGGTACACAGCCAGGAAGGGTTGTTATAGAGCAGGTACATAGCCAGAAAGAGTTATATAGAGCAGGTACATAGCCAGAAAGGGCTGTTACAGAGCATGTACATAGCCAGGAAGGGTTGTTATAAAGCAGGCACATGACAGGAAGGGTTGTTATACAGCAGTTACATAGGCAGGAACGGTTGTCATAGAGCAGGTACATAGCCAGAAAGGGGTGTCATAGAGCAGGTACATAGCCAAGAAGGGTTGTTATAGACCAGGTACACAGCCAGGAAGGGTTGTTATAGAGCAGGTACATAGCCAGGAAGAGTTGTTATAGAGCAGGTACACAGCTAGGAAGAGTTGTTATGGAGCAGGTACACAACAAGGAATAGTTGTTATAGACCAGGTACATAGCCAGCAAGGGCTGGTATAGAGCGGGTATTAGCCAGGAAGGGTCGTTATAGAGCAGGTAAATAGCCAGGAAGGGTTGTTATAGAGTAGGTACACAGCCAGGAAGCGTTGTTATAGAGCAGGAACGTAGCCAGGAAGTGTTGTTATAGAGCAGGTACACTGCCAGGGAGGGTTGTTTTAGAGCAGGTACATAGCCAGGAAGAGTTGTTATAGAGCAGGTACACAGCCAGGAAGGGTTGTTATAGAGCAGGCAAATAGCCAGGAAGGGTTGTTATAGAGCAGGTACATAGCTAGGAAGGGTCGTTATAGAGCAGGTAAATAGCCAGGAAGGGTTGTTATAGAGTAGGTACACAGCCAGGAAGCGTTGTTATAGAGCAGGTACGTAGCCAGGAAGCGTTGTTATAGAGCAGGTACACAGCCAGGGAGGGTTGTTTTAGAGCAGGTACATAGCCAGGAAGAGTTGTTATAGAGCAGGTACACAGCCAGGAAGGGTTGTTATAGAGTAGGTACATAGCAAGGAAGGGTTGTTATACAGCAGGTAAATAGCCAGGAAGGGTTGTTATAGAGCATGTACACAGTCATGAAGAGTTGTTATAGAGCAGGTACACAGCCAGTAATGGTTGTTATAGAGCAGGTACATAGCCAGGAAGGGTTTTTGTAGAGCAGGTACACAGCCAGGAAGAGTTGTTATAGAGCAGGTACGTAGCCAGGAAGGGTTGTTATAGAGCAGGTACACAGCCAGGAAGGGTTGTTATAGAGCAGGTACATAGTCAGGAAGGGTTGTTATAGAGCAGGTTCACAGTCAGGTAGGGTTGTTATAGAGCAGGTGCGTAGCCAGGAAGAGTTGGTATAGAGCAAGTACATAGCCAGGAAGCGTTGTTATAGAGCAGGTATATAGCCAGGAACAGTTTTTATAGAGCAGGAACACAGCCAGGAAAGGTTGTTATAGAACAGGTACCTAGCTAGGAAGAGTTGTTAAACAGCAGGTACATAGCCAGGAATGATTGTTATAAAGCAGGTAGACAGCCAGGAAGGGTTGTTGCAGAGCAGGTATATAGCCAGGAAGGGTTGTTATAGAGCAGGTAAATAGCCAGGAAGGGTTGTTATAGAGCAGGTACACAGCCAGGAAGGGTTGTTATAGAGCAAGTACATAGCCACGAAGGGTTGTTATAGAGAAGGTACACAGCGAGGAAGGGTTGTTCTAGAGCAGTTACATAGCCAGGAAGAGTTGTATAGAGCTGGTACCTAGCCATGAAGGGTTGTTATAGAGCAGGTACATAGCCAGGAAGGGTTGTTATAGAGCAGGTACATAATAGCCAGGAAGGGTTGTTATAGAGCAAGTACACTGCCAGGAAGGGTTGTTATAGAGCAGGTACATAGCCAGGAAGGGTTGTTATAGAGCAGGTACACAGCCAGGAAGATTTGTTATAGAGCAGGTACATAGCCAGGAAGGGTTGTTATAGAGCAGGTACATAGCCAGGAAGGGGGTATTATAGAGCAGGTACATAGCCAGGAAGGGCTGTTATAGAGGAAGTACATAGCCAGGAAGTGTTGTTTTAGAGCAGGTACATAGCCAGGAAGGGTTGTTATAGAGCAGGTAAATAGCCAGGAAGAGTTGTTATAGAGCAGGTTCATAGCCAGGAAGTGTTGTTATAGAGAACGTAGATAGCCAGGAAGGGTTGTTATAGAGCAGGTACATAGCTAGGCAAGGTTGCTATAGAGCAGGTACATAGCCAGGATGGGTTGCTATAGAGCAGGTACATAGCCAAGAAAAGTTGTTATAGAGCTGGTACATAGCCAGGAAGGGTTGTTAAAGAGCATGTACATAACCGGGAAGGGTTGTTATAGAGCAGGTGTATAGCTAGGAAGGGTTGTTATATAGCAAGTACATAGCCAGGAAGAGTTGTTATAGAGCAAGTACATAGCCAGGAAGGGTTGTTATAGAGCAGGTACTTAGCCAGGAAGGGTTGTTATAGAGCAGGTACATAGCCAGGAAGGGTTTTTATAGAGCAGGTACATAGCCAGGAAGAGTTGTTATAGAGCAGGTACAGAGCCAGGAAGGGTTGTTATAGAGCAGGTACACAGCCAGGAAGGGTTGTTATAGAGCAGGTACATACCCAGGAAGGGTTGTTTTAGAGCAGGTACATAGCCATGACGGGTTGTTATAGAGCAGGTACATAGCCAGGAAGGGTTGTTATAGAGCAGGTACATAGCCAGGAAGGGTTGTTATAGAGCACATACATAGCCAGGAACGGTTGTTATAGAGCAGGTACATAGCCAGGACGGGTTGTTATAGTGCAGGTACATAGCCAGGAAGGGTTGTTATAGAGCAGGTATACTGCGGTGATGGTGCTGCGGTAGCGTTGTCGCCTCACAGTAAGACGTTGTCCTGTTCGATTCTCAGCTAGAGCATCTTTTATGTGGAGACATGAGTGAATGGGCATAACTTCGTTGAAGGATGTGCGTGAGGGCTGGCAACTCGGCATGTAAAAAATTTACTGCCAATCATTAGCGGACCGGAGTTCCGCTGTGGCGACCCCTAACCGGGAAAAGCCAAAAGACACAACAGCATAGCCAGGGAGGGTTGTTATAGAGCAGGTACACAGCCAGGAAGGGTTGTTATAGAGCAGGTACAAAGACAGGAAGGGTTGTTATAGAGCATGTACATAGCCAGGAAGGGTTGTTATAGAGGAGGTACATAGTCAGGAAGGGTTGTTATAGAGCAGGTACATAGCCAGGAAGGGTTGTTATAGAGCAGGTACATAGCCAGGAAGAGTTGTTATAGATAAGGTACATAGCCAGGAAGGGTTGTTATAGAGTGGGTACATAGCCAGGAAGGGTTGTTATAGAGCAGGTACATAGCCAGGAAGGGTTGTTATAAAGCAGGTACATAGCCAGGAAGGGTTGTTATAGAGCAGGTACATAGCTAGGAAGAGTTGTTATAGAGTTGGTACATAGCCAGGAAGGGTTGTTATAGAGCGGGTACATAGCCAGGAAGGGATGTTATAGAGCGGGTACATAGCCAGGAAGGGTTGTTATAGAGCAGGTACATTGCCAGGGAGGGTTGTTTTAGAGCAGGTACATAGCCAGGAAGGGTTATTATAGAGCAGATACATAGCCTGGAAGGGTTGTTATAGAGCAGGTACATAGCCAGGAAGGGTTGTTATAGAGCAGGTACATCACCAGGAAGAGTTGAGATGATGTTTCAGTGTTTGTGTGAATGTAGTGGTGCTGCTTATGTTTCTTATAGAAGGTGGAAGTGAGTTCTATAATTTGGTGATGGTGAAGGAGTAGAGAAGTTGACCAGCAGGTAAGGTGGGCTTTACTACTTTTAGAAGTAGATGATTTTCAGATTTTCGTTGCCTGCTGTGTTGGTATTGGATGAGTAGTGTCGAGAGAGCAGGACAGTCTGGTGGTCAGTAGATTATTTTGTTTGCTGTGGTTACTTGGGTGAATGAGAGATGGTGGGAGAGTTCCAGCCAGCCTATTTGTTTCAGTGAGTTGCAGTGGTGGGATGAGAATTTGTCCTTTTTGGCAAATTTGAGTATTCCGCTGTAATACATTTCATGTTTGGATTTTGCAGAAGTTTGGATATTAAGTGAAGAGAGAGGTGCCTTAAAGGAGAGAGGGTAGTATAAAGGTGGTTGCAAGGGTTTGTCTAGTAGAGAGACTAAGAAAGTGTTGGTGCCTATAGAGCATACCGAGCTTTAGACGTGTTTTTATGATATTATTGAGTATGTGTTTGTGAAAGTTAAGGTTTTCATCTATAATAATGCCTAGTAGTTTAGTGTGTGGGACAGCTTCTATAGTGGTATTGTCTTGGGCTTGTATAGTGAAGAGTTTTTTTTTTTTTATCTAGGGTAGTGGTTTTCCTAGGGGTAAAAGTACTAGTTTAGTTTTTTCAGATTTAAGCAAGATGATTGTTAAGAATCCAAGATTCAGTAGAGGTGAGGGCATTCTGGGAGATTTGCTGGAGTTTAGAGCTGGAATTTGCAGTGCATTTTATTGTGGAGTCATCGGCATACTGGATTATTGAGCACTGTGGGAGAGTGGAGTGAAAGTTATTAATAATAATGCTAAATAAGAGAGGACCAAGTATGGGGTCTTGTGGTACCCCTGTGGAAGTACTGAGGAAGGAAGGCTAAGATTGTTGCCATTTGGTAGATTGATGCCTATTGGAGAGATAGCTATTGAACCACTGTAAGGTATGTGGGAAAATATAGTGGTTGGATTGTTTGGAGAGGAGAATGGTGTGGGTAATGGTATCAAAAGCTGTGGAGAGGTCTAGGAAAAGAGAAGCGATTATTTTGCCAGAATCCCGTGCCTGGTTAACTGTATCTAGGAAGGAGACGAGGGCAGTAGTTGTGCTGTGTCCTGTTCTGAAACCATGCTGAGTGGGTGATAGAATTTGGTTTTCAAGCAGGTGGTTGAGGAGTTGTGCATGGATGCATTTTTTCAGTATTTTAGAGAGGGGTGAGAGAATTACTAAGGTATGAAAGCTTGTGGTGTCTGTGTTGGTGCTGCCTTTGTGTAAGGGGAGAATGTATGCTTTTTTCCAGATGTCTGGGACTAAGGATTCTTTAATCAATCTGTTAAGGAGTATGCTGATGGGATAAGCTTTAGAATTTGCAGCTAGCTGCAGCAAGTCTGGGGGTAGATTGTCAGGGGCTAGAGTACATGATTTTAGCTTAAGTAAAATTTTTTTTTTATCGTGGCAGTGGGTATGGGGGAGAATTTTAGGTTGGAGTCGAGGGTAGGATTGTTTTCTGGTATGATTTGGTCAACATTGTGTCATGAGCAAAACAAACGTGGTCAGTTATTTCCCAGATATATAGCTTGTGGTAGGTAAGCAGCTCATTGCCATGGCCAGTCACGACAAGCAGCTGGGCCAGTGCCAGCCAGGGTCATAGCAAAAAAAAAAAAAAATATATATATATATATATATATATATATATATATATATATATATAAAACACTGCTTAACACAGTGTGCAGAGCCACTCCTAACATTTTTCAAATATGTATCACATAATTTGCACATCTAATGTGGCAGCCAAACAGATGCATAAAGTGTTGCAGCTACAGATATGAATAGTCACTCTTTTTTTGAACTTCTTCATTTGCATTTCAGCACTGCCTCATTTGGTTGTGTTACTTCGTTTACATCTCTTTATGCAGTCATTTGCATATACAGTGTACGAAGTTGCACTATGCAGCTTGTGCTTCTGAATTGCCCAGACACTGTGCATGATCACAACCCATGCAAAATGTCGCTGTATGCTGTGCAACCTATATGCGTGTGTATGTATCTGAGTGTGAATGCATTTATCCTTTGGCAGACTGGCATCCTATCCAGGTTGGTTCCTTCTTTATGATAGCTGTTTGCAGGGTAAGGTTGTGGTCCTGGAAACCTTGAATTTGAATGTATCAGGTATAGAAAATGATAGATATGTTCATGAGTTCATAAGTTCTTACTAAGCTTATGACCACAAAGAGGCTCAGCCACATCACGTAGTACTGGTAGGAGACTAACTGTGTCCCTCGTTAAGAAGATTTTCCTCACCTATCCTAAGAGAAAATTTGCTTCTTTCTGTAGTGCCCTACAATTATTTACTTATTTAATTAATTAATTTATGACAAGGTTATGGAATTTTATTTCTATTTTTTTTAATTAACCAGTTTTCTTTTTTTTTCTTGCATGTAGCTTGTAAATATTTATGTATATGCATCTAGCATTTATGTGTGCCCTTAGTTGATTAGTTCAATAAAATATAACATCTGTACCCTTTCTTTTGGTAGTACCATGGGATCTACATCTACCGGGACTGCCACCAACGCAGGCATGCCGAACATCAGCATGACATCTCCAGAGGACAGCAGCACCCCCCCCATTCTGCACTACAGTATCAGCATTAGAAGTATAAATCCAAACACCTGATGTGGGAACAGAACTCAAGCCTTCTGACCTTACAGCATCAGAGGTGTACATCCTTTGTTTTAAGCTACTGACCCTGCATCTTTTCATGTTTTGCACCATTGACTTATTTATATATATATATATATATATATATATATATATATATATATATATATATATATATATATATATATATTTGATTGTTTGTTGAGTGGGGCAGAGCACTGAGGAATAAAGATTTGATAAGAGATGTCCATCTTCAGTTACCAATAGGCCTAATGCCATTGACATTGGGATTCCTCTAGTGATTACTTTCCCAACTCTCCACTCATCTTTCCCATTGTAAGCATGTACTGTGTACCCTTTTCTCCAGTTTTTTTGCCACATGAAAGCAATGCCCCATTAAGAAACAGTCCCCAGGCTGCTTTGTTGAAACAAATTCATTTTTCCAGATGTGATCTTCCTCGTTTTTATAGCTTTATAGGTAGTAACCAAGCAAATGGTCCAGGAGACCATTGTGGAGTGTGGAGCCTAGCCCAATTTCCAGTTGCCCTCAGAACGCTATCTGGTTAAGTGAGCTGCACAGAGTTCCACAGTAGATAAACAAGGGCTAAGGGAATCAAACCGTAGACTACAGAAAGCAGCCCTGTAACATCTCATAGCCTTAATCCCCTGGGCTAACTGCCAGACTGATCTTAGTTTCCTTCTGCCCTTGTTCTATCCATTTGAGGAGGATTTGTTTTTATTTTATTCTATCCTCAGTGCTGGACCACACTGGGCTGACCCTTCAAGTATTCATGATATCCTCTTTATCTATCTCTCCACCCTTTCTTGACTGGGTTTGTCCCACTAGACTAGTGGCCTCTTTTCAAGAGATACCCAAGCTGGTATGTATATTACTACGAGAAATTTGGCCAAGCATCTGAGAATTCTCCTTCTCTTTTTGATAGTTGCTGTTGGTTCTTTTATCTCCACCTAAGCTACCACCAACTATAGCTGATGGAACCTCAGTTTAATGTCTCAGCTGAAGGACAACACCCCCATGCTGTACTGCAGTGTCAGTAATCTAATTACCTGGAGTAGGGAAAGAACCCACAGCCTTCTGGTCTTCCGGCACCAAAAGTAAGAGTGCTTCCTGTTGCACCACTGACAGGGCATTTTATTCCATTAGATACTTCTGTTGCCTGAAGATGGACAATATGCAAAGGGGTCAGTGACGTCACTAAATGGAGGCACCATAATGCTTTAGAAAGTTTTCTACTTCCTGAGAAACAAGCTGCAATAGAAAACATATGTTCTCCCACCCCCCCCTCTCTGTCCAAGTACTTAAACCCCCAAATAAATCAAAGCACTCTAAAGTTCAGTTAAAGACTGTTGAGATCTCTTCTCACAAGGATTCTTTCACCCAGCCAGCTGTGGAACCATCCTATTTGGCAGTCCTCTTTCAAAATCATTATTAAAGTTTCTGATGGTGTCCAAGAGGAGTCCATTGAACCTCCTGCTGTTAGAGATCTTGTTGCTTCTTCTTCTGTAGCTAGACAGGTCTTGGTTGTCTTCAAAGTCTGTGACCTCTCCTCTTTTGTAGGAGTGCCTATACTTCCTGTCTACTGACTGTGATCAGTTAGCTGATGCATTAATATGTTTTGATGTCAGCAGGTCAAAAGGACGCACTTTACCTGTGAACCTCTCCTGGTTATTTTTTCTGGTGCATTCCTTTCTCTAGTATCTGTTTTCATAGCAGTTATTACCCATTTGCTGGATTTGGCATCACTTTCTGCTGCACCTTACATTTTATAAAGGTATAGCCTTTCTTGGAGCTGAGTTTTCTGATGGTCTCCTTCCTGGAGTCATCTCAGGCTCCACTTCCAGTGCCATAAAAGATTTATGACAGCTTCTGCGTTGGTGTCCCCCAGCAGTGTCAGACACAGAAACGACTCTCTAACATCAGCTCCTCTGCTATCAACCTTGAAGATGAAAGTATCTCTCAGGTTCATCTTTCAGATATTAGAACCTCTGTTTCATATGTTTTTTAGTCAGATTTTGCAGGGTTTATTAGGACCCCTGGTCCTTTCTACAATTTCAGTCATCATCTCTTCTTGGCTGGTATGTCCAACCACAGGCTGATCTTCCCCTCCCCCATATACTTCATAATATGGTTATGTAAATCCAAGGCACTTGAATGAAGCCTGAGAAGGATCCTTCAATGCAGGACTTTCTTGAATAAGAAGTAAAAAGGGACTGATTTTCCCTCATCTCCTGATGAACCCAGATTTAAAGAAATGTTCTAGCTGATGCATCAACATGGCAATTGGTCTGCTGAATCCATTTGTTTATTCTCACAAGTCACTGCAGAAAGTGCAGATTGTAGTTTTAATGACAATTCTGTCAAAGCCTGTAATAGTGATGCATAACAACAGAATGACAATTTTGTTAAATCAGTTCAATAGTAAATAACAGCAACATCGTTGAACTTGAAGTGTTACTCTGAAATAACAGTTTGTGGCTGTGTTGACTTACCTCATGGTTGTATGACGGTGAAGTTAATTTGTGTGTTTGCATTAAGTTGGGGGGTGCCTCTCATAAGGAAGGTTGGGGGAAAAGTACTCAAGTATTTTTGCGTTGTTTTGAGTTTTAAATTATTTGTCATGTCAGTGGCATTCATTTTATGTTTTTTCCTATTGTAGTACTTTGATTTTGGTTTTCTTCACTAGATGTGCTAGATAGTTGCTGCCCAGGGATTCTGTTAGATTACATGAATCCTACAGAAGGAACAAATGTTTACCCCACAAACCTGTTGGATGATACCTCCTTTCACAGACGTTGTGCAGGATGTTAGCCAGATTGCTAATAATGCAGCCCTGCTCTTAATGCAGAGGGCAGGATTTTCTTAGCTCCCAGATGATGCTACCACCATGTTGGTGGTAGCCCTGAGAATCCCTATGAAAAGCTTCCACTGCACTGAGCCATGCTGTCCAACCCCCACCCCCATCAAAGACATATTGACAGATTCACAAAGTGTGCTTTTGCATCTGCCCCGTCATCCTCACCGACAATTGAATAGTGCATGTGCTCTACGTCTTGTACTAGGAAGTGACAAGCTGTAGCATGCCGTAGAAGTGATAACAGATGTTCTGCTGAAAAAAGTATATATATATAAAGAGACAGAGGTTCACAAAAAGTGCAAACTGCAATAAGCTGGTGCATGTATAAAAATAACAGCAAAAAAAAGACCACCACCAGAAAACGTCATAGAATAAAATATACTTTTATTGCACCACCATCACAAACGCTGACCAGGTTTCCCCCCTAACAATGGGGTTTCTTCAGTGCATAAACAGGAGCATATACATACAAATACTTAAAGGAAAATGTGCAGGAAAAAAGATATACAAAGCTAATCCCTTGAATTCATCAGTCATAATAAGTTAAACTATTATAATGTCCATATTTACTGCATTATCTCTTAACTACCTTCATACCCCCTGTGGTGTATAATTCCACAGAAGAAGCTAACTTTTGCTGTGCATTGGCACTCTTGTCTGCAACTGTCCCAGTTTCCTAAGGTTGTCAAGATAACGTTGGATTCCAGCTTTACAGGTACCTTCCTCTTTGCTTCAGAGATTACAGAACACCTTCAGGAAATGAAGAAGGGAAAACTCTTTAACAGCTGTAGGAGTAAAATGTCATCTACCATTATCTACTTTTGCCAGGATACAGAGGAGTCAGTGTCATAAGTGGTTTTGGTACTGGCCATAGCAACAAGAGCAGAAGAAAGATGTTGTGGGAATATGAGGTTCCCTCTTCCGGAATGCCCACAAGGCTCTCAGTCCACAGGCTGGGGTACTCAGCAATCCCATAATGCCATGTTTAGATCCTAGGTGGACAGCAGTAAGCAGTTCTGGCTCTTTGCCCACCTATTTTCCACAGGAGGCATTTGGTGATCTGTCTCCATGTTCCAGCAAGGACAAAGATTGCCAAGGACAAGTGAATTGACAACATTACATCAAAGGGCCGCTTCTTCCCCTTTCACATCCACTCCAAGATCCCATCCTCATCCTGGACAGACATGCCACCCTGGCAAAATCTGCAATCAAGGAAGAGGTGATATTTTTCAAAAAAGAGCCATCCAGCAGTCTCACAGGAGAAGTAAAGCTTAGGGTATTATTCCAGATTCTTTTGCATGCCCAAGGAAACCAAGGACCTCACAGTTGTACCTTGGTAGCCTAAACATTTTTATTCCCAACGAAACACTTTGAATGGTCATGGTGTAGTCTCTGTGCCTGTCAAACGGTGATTGGGTGTGATCTTTGGACCTGTCAGATACCTTCTTCTGCACCAACATTTGCAATGAATCATTGAGTATCAATGTTTTCACATTGGAGATGGTCACTAACAGTTCCAGACTTTCCTGTTAAGTCTCACTTAACGCTCACAAAAATTCAACAAGCAGAGTGTACATAGTGTCAGCTTGTCTCAGATGTCAGAGATCTAAGATGTTCCATTATGTGGATGACTATTTCTTTGCTGCTTAACTCAAATCCTCCTCCTTCATCAAAGGCAGTATCTTTGCAGTCTGTTCTCTCTAAGTCTCATAGGTGTATGCTAGGCTAAAGATCACTAGGGCCTTATAACCCCAGCCATGCAACCCAAATGTGACTCACAAATCTGATTTATATTGGGCTGATTTACTGACTGCCTCTGTCCATCAGAGACATAGGTGCCAGACCAATGGTGACTTCCTATTATCCATCCATTGGTCCAAGTTATGCTTAAATAGAGATAGAGAAGAACTCTGCTTCACATGGATAGGGAGCCTGTTCTAGAGAATGGAAATTCTTTGAGAAACAGATGTGACTCTCCAACATGTCCTATTTATGTTGCAAGCAAAATGTAGGTCTTTTAATCTAGTAGTTCTGATGCTGTTTGTTTTGTGGATGTGCAAAAAGTTCATCAAAAGAGGGTCCAGGGATGTCTTATATGCTAGACAAAGATCACCTCTCAGAAGTCTGTATGATACCGACATGGCTTTCAGGCAGTCAGCATTGGACATTGTTTTTTACTCCCTTATTTTCTTTTTGTAAGGAGCCTTTGTGGACATTCCAGTTGCTGCATCTCTCTGGTCAGGTACATACTAAAGGGGGCATTATACTGTACGATGGGTCTGATGAGAGCTGAGTACAGTGGTATGGTGACCTCTCTGGACCTAGATGCCATGCCCTTGCATATACATTGAGCAGCATAGAATGATTTTCTTACTGCCTTAGACACATGTTGGTCGAAGGGTAGGTTACTGTCTGTGTGAGTCCCTATATCTCTAACTAGTGATTCAACTTTTAATGGTGTTTTATTGATGATGTAGTTTTCTGGAGGTGGCAGACTTCCTGAAAGGTTCTATAATACATTTATTGGTATTGAGATTTAAGCCATGGCTTTGGCACTAAATATTTGTCTGTGCTAGACCTTTCTGAAGGGTGTTCTCATCTTGGGGGGATATGATGACTGCTCCCAGTCTGCAATCATATGTGAATTTGGTTAGACAGAGGCCTTTGACATTGCCTTTGATATCTGAGAAGTAGATGCCAAGGAGGAGTGGGTCTAACATAGAGCCCTGGGGGACTCCATTGGTGACTGGCCTCTTTGTGAAGGTGGCCTCACTGATTCTAACTTCTTGGATCTTATCAGTGATCCAGTTAGCTATCACGCATGTTATAAAGGAGTTTTGCCTAGTTCCGTAAGTTTGTTGACATGCCCAAGTGGAGTATTATATCAAATGCTTTAGCTTAGTCTAAGTAGGCAGTATGTGCTATTTTCTCCTCATCCATTGCCTCAGTGACCTTTTCAAAGAAGTATACTAGATTCAGTAAGCATGTCCTTTTTTTGACAAAAGCAAACTGGGATTTATCTAGTGTCTGGAGGCCTCCTAAGTCCTTGTTGATAATTTCCATGATAAGTCTTTCTGTGAGAGAAATATGTATTCACATATATAGTAATTGATAGACATGTCAGTATCTGAAACCTAGTATCAAAACACTGAAGTTGATAAACTGCTGGAAATGTAATGTTTTCAGAAGTTTAAACTATATGACTTACCTAACCGCAAATCCCACGTGGAAGAGATTGGGGGAAGAAATGAACTGTTTATGCTTTTGAAGAGAATAAAAGTGTTAATGGGGGGAAATGTGAGAGAAATATGTATTCACATATATAGTAAAACATGTATTCATATATATATTAGCATTATGCTTGCTGCATTAGAAGCCTAAAAGGGGTTAACACATTTATTCTGCTACAGGCTTGAAAATAATTGCATGTACTTTCTGACTTTGCTTCTTGTCAGCTCAGTGAATGACCTTGTTCATACACTGAGAAACAGATGATTTTGCTAACGTTAGGAAAAGGAACAGTATAGTATTCTGAAATGTTACTAGACTTAAGCAAATAACCTTGTTCATACTGCAGCTGTAGATAAGATTATAGGCTGAAATCAGAATATGCTTTATGCTCAAAGCAGGAAAGAATCACTAATTGCAACACTGAAATATGAGTGAATTGTTACAGACCGGCAGTTAGTGAGGCCACGTTGATATCTTAGGAAATTTTCACATGGGAAGTTTATACGTGCTATATCAGCAGAAAAACTTAGTAAACACCTGTCTTGGAACAATGCTGAGTTGTATTTTATTACGTCAGCTTAGAGGGCAATGGCTTACAAAACAGTATAATAATGAAGTATTTCCTGTATAATGTCAGACAAACTTCTGAACTGCATTTTTGTCTCCTTGTACAAGAATAAAGGAATCTTAACTGAATCTTGGCTGCATTGATCTTTGATTTTTCCTTTGATAAGTTGGTCCTTCTTTGACCGGAAGCCTCTTGGTTGACCTGGATCAGACAGGCCTGGTGGCTGAAATCCGTACGGAAGAAGTTACCGAAATGGTTCTTCTTATTTGAAAATACCTCAGACTGAATTGTCGTATAAACAGAGGCCGGCCACTTTTTGATCTGCGGCTGACGAGCAGGTTTCAATCGGACCAGGGTGATCAATTGCTGAGGCTCAGGTAAGGGGATTCTACTTTTTTCTGTTTTAGATCAGAGACTTGATTGTATTTGTTCAGTCAGGATTTTTTATGTAAATCCAGGGACAGAAAAATTGCTATCTTGTCATAGATCAGGGACTTTTTTCTGTTTTAGATCAGGGACTTGATTGTATTTGTTCAGTCAGGATTTTTTATGTAAATCCAGGGACAGAAAAATTGCTATCTTGTCATAGATCAGGGAAGCAGAATAAGTAGGCAGGTAGTCTGAAGGGACTATAAAATCTTCGTGGTACCACGTTAAAAAACAGGAAGGGTTACGTAACATTCATAAGGTTAGGTCAAAATGGGTAATAAATGTACAAAACAACCCCAAAATCCGCTGTTAACCGAAGATGCAGAATACATGCGGTCACGACGTGCCAATAACGTTAAATACTACACAAAATGGGTTAATAAATATGAATTTGATGGTAAAAAATCCTCAGAAAAAGTTGTCAGACAAATAGTAGATCCAGACTGGCACATGATCAGTGGCAAATGGAATCCCCGTGACGCTGCGCTTAAGCCCCTCCCACATAACAGCGCAGAGTTAAACAGAGTGAAAGGTCTAACAGACCGAATTTCTGAAAAATGGAAATCTAGGGCAGACTGGACTTGCATTAATCAATGCATCCAACAAGAAGGTGAAACTGTTGATAGGTATTATGCCAGATTAATAGAATGTTTTAATAGCCATTGTGGAATGCAGGCTCCTGAAGACCAGACACAAGATTCCCCATATGAGCAGCAGTTAAAGAATGCATTTTTAAAAGGCAGTATTGCACCCATAAGTAGTTTTATTATGAAGCATATGGTAGACCATCGTACAAGCAGATTACAGTCACTGCTTGAATATGCTAGGCATGCCAAAAGGCATTTTAATAACAAAAAGAAAAAGAAAGCCCAAGTATTCGCTGTAGATGATGGAGAAGTTTATTTAGTACAGTCCGGAAAGAAGGGCAAGAAGAATGTCCAGGGAAATAAACAATCTGATCAGCGATCAGAGGACTTTGAAGGGAGAAAGAAAAGCGGTGAATGTTTTAAATGCAGTAAAAAGGGACATATGGCAAAGGATTGCAAGAAAAATAAGAAGGCAGCGATGAAGGATAAGAATGAAGAGGGTGAGGACGGACTATATGGTAGTCAAGAATCACTAGATGGGAATAACGGAGAAAGGACAAATGAGAATGTGATAGAGAGCAGAGAATGTCATAGGAGAAATAGAGGAAGTGCAGGAAGCTACCGTGAGAATGTGATAGAGAGAGCAGAGAATGTCATAGGAGAAATAGAGGAAGTGCAGGAAGCTACCGTGAGAATGTGATAGAGAGAGCAGAGAATGTCATAGGAGAAATAGAGGAAGTGCAGGAAGCTACCGTGAGAATGTGATAGAGAGAGCAGAGAATGTCATAGGAGAAATAGGGGAGGTGCAGGAAGCTACCGATCGTAAAGAAAATGAAATAAGAATCACTAGATGGGAATATCACAGAAAGGACAAATGAGAATGTGATAGAGAGAGCAGAGAATGTCATAGGAGAAATAGAGGAAGTGCAGGAAGCTACCGATAGTAAAGAAAAGGAAATAGGAATCACTAGATGGGAATAACGCAGAAAGGACAAATGAGAATGTGATAGAGAGAGCAGAGAATGTCATAAGAGAAATAGAGGAAGTGCAGGAAGCTACTGATAGTAAAGAAAAGGAAATATTAGACTTAGCCTTGTTGAGCTTGGAGCTCTATTTGGCAGACACGAAACCAGAAGTTACACTCCTGGTAGAGGGGAGGGAAGTCAAGTTTCTGTGCAATTCAGGGGCATCATGAACCCTGGTACACCCCTCCAAACTACCAGAGAAGTCAGAGAAGTCAGAGTCACATGATTACATTTTGGTGAAAGCAGCTAATGGATAGCTGTATCGGGAGCCTCTCTCCCATAATATTGCAATAACAGATCCTGTTTCAGGATTAACCCAGAAAAGCAAAATTGTTGTTTCTGCAAAATGCCCAGTGAACCTTTTGGGCAGAGATCTTATGCAACTATTTGGCATAGCAGTAGTTCCAACCATGCAGGGTATGGAAGCACAATGACGAACACTTTTGCAGTGCAATCGGAGGGTAAAACATTTTATTGGTATAGCCAGGACTTGGTTACGACCGGTCCTGGGGCAATAACTAAAGAGTTAGTAAATGTGGCTCTCAGTAAGTTCCCCTCCCTTTGCATTGATGTACAACACCTGTTGCACTGTACTTTGTATTATTGTAATACACCAGGACCCGACAAAGAATATGAGCAAAAATTGTTTAAAAACCATGCAAACAGATTAGTATTGCGTAATCTGTACTGGGACATAAAAGGGAACAGTGTAGTTAGCTGTTCATTGCCCCAGAAGTTCTTTGCACTTTATAAATCAAATCAATTACCACGTTAGTTTAACTAAAGACAAAGATGTGAAATGGGCAGACCTAGGAGAAAAAGTCACAAAATGGAAAAAGCAGACAGAATTAGAACTGTCAGAAAACAAGGAGTACACAGACAAAAATTAAATTAGAGCACACAGACACACCCAGCTGTACACTTGCAGTCAACTGAGGGCAGCTGAAAAACACTCTTACTAGAAGAGGAAGAAAAAGCTTTATTAGACATACCAGAGACCCTCTGGTCAGTAGGGGAAATCAGATGTAGGACTTATTCGTACAGCAGAAACAGTTACCATCACGCCTAAATCAGCCTTTAGACCACAAAAAAGGCAGTACCCCTTAAGAAAAGATACAGAAGCAGGTATTAAACCTATCATAGCAGCTTTACTTAAGGAAGGATTACTGGTGGAATCTCCCGATTCACCATGTAACACACCCTTATTTCCAGTTAAGAAAGCAAACGGAGAATGGCGTATGGTCCAGGATTTGCAAGCTGTAAATGACGCAGTAATATCAAGGGTACCTACAGTGCCAGATCCACATACCCTATTAAATGATTTGAAGCCTCAACACAAATATTTTCCTGTGGAAGATATTAGCAATGCGTTCTTTGCAATACCAATACACCCTGACAGCCAGTATTGGTTTGCATTTACATTTCAGGGGAAGCAGTATACATATACGCGACTACCACAGGGATATTGTGAAAGTCCAATGATATTCTCACAAGAGATGGCAAGTAACTTGGCAGGGTTTACCCCACCGAAAGGTGGTCAGATTTTACTTTATGTTGATGATATCCTGCTGGCAGCCCCTACCCAGCAAGATTGTAAGGAAGACACTATAACATTATTGAAATTCTTAGCCGTTGAAGGACACAAAGTAAGTAAAAACAAATTGCAGCTTTGGAAAAAACAAGTTAAATACCTTGGATATGTAATATCCAAAAAGGGTAGGACATTAGATAAAGACAGAAAAATAGCAATCTTACAAGCACCAAAACCCACAACCAAGAGGGAAATGATGTCCTTTCTTGGTACGACTAATTTTTGTCGGAGCTGGATCCAAAATTATGCTTTGGAATCTGCACTGTTGAACAACCTGATCTTAAAAAAGCCTATGGCAGCACAAGATTTGATATAATGGACATCAGAAACAGAATTAGTTTTCTGTAAACTGAAACAACTGATAGCATCCTCATTAGTCTTAGGATTACCAAACTATCATAAACGTTTTTCCAAACTGTAGATTGTAAGCAAGGTTATATGACGTCAGTGTTGACATAACAGCATGGGGACAAGCAATGCCCCATTGCTTACTATTCATCGTAACTGGACCCAGTGGCGCGGTCTTTACCCCACTGTGTACAAGCAGTAGTTCCTGCTGCAATGGCAGTGCAGGCTTCGGCCTCAGTAGTATTATATACTGGTAAACCGATTAATCATGCCCAGTTTATTTTAGATTTGTTAAAATCAATTCAGTTACCTCAAAAAGTAGCTATTTGTAAATGCATAGCTCATACCAAGCAACAAGATAGGATTTCAAAAGGTAATGCTAGAGCTGACACAGCTGCAAAGCAAGCAGCTTCAGAAGCATTTCTTTTGAATGAGGAATTACAACCTTCTGAGATTTTAGACTTAGAAATGTTAAAAACAATGCAGACACTTACTACACGAGTTGAGAAACAAAAGTGGGAAAGGCGAGGAGCACTCCTCAAGGAAGGACTGTACATCTCCAAAGAGGGAAAACCAATATTGCCATCTAATTTATTTAAATATGCAGCTTTGTTGAGCCATGGGCAGTGCCATGTCTCAACAGGGGGGATGGTACAGTTAGTCAACCAGGTATTCACTACATACGGATTTAAAAATTATACTAAAACATCTTTTTGCAGTTTTCTGTTTCAGATAAAGAGTCGAATCAACCATTGGAAGTGACAGTAGTCCCAGAAAACTGAATCTGGGTAAAGACTACAAAACGTAAACATTGGAGTTCGCCAAAGTGGGAGGGACCATACCAGGTCCTCTTGTCGACACCCACGGCAGTCAAGATTGATGAAAAATCCTCTTGGATCCATTTGATACACTGTAAACTTTGCAAAAACTTTGAGCTAGATAAAAATCTTGCTGTTCCACAAAAAGACTAAACATGACAAAATCTAGAGCAAACAGGAATGCAGAACAACCCCAGAAGTATTGCATGGTTATCCTGTTGATTGTACTGATGACAATAATCTTTTTGCTGTGGCCTATCCTTTTTTCAGCCACATCAGCTGAACTGAATAAACGTGATGAGTCACCCATAGACTGGCACCCGAACTTTATCAGGCGATTACACGTGTGTATGCTGAGACTTTTAATGTTTCAAATTGCTGGATTCGTACAGCCATACCAACAGCATACGGGGGGTTATTAATGACTGCGGTCCCCCTAGGGGTCAATGAGACCTGGGAAAACTTGGTTTATGAGACTGTACATTATAAATGTTATACCAAAGCAAAAACAAAATGGGTACAGTTTGTAATTCAAATTGACTCATTTCTTGAGTCCATGCAAAAGACTGTTAGGGATATACATCATAATCCTATTCTTTTTAAGCAACTGTCTGTAATAGATAGGAAAATGTTTCATGCAGGGCAGCCATATCTCAGTAAAGTAACTACTAAGGTAGAGGATTGTTATTTTGTGTGTAATAAGAAAGCATATAAATGGTTATCTGAGAATTGGTCCACCAGTTGTTTTTTGGGGTACCTGGTTCCGGCCATACGACACACTGCAGTTTTGCCTCAGGGAAATATTCGAAACACCCGAGATGTAGCCAAGAAACCTGTCAGAAAGCCTGAAAATCCAGTGGGATGAATCGAGGTGGGCTGGAAGGACCATCATACCATGGGTACCAAGCTGACGCACATGGACTTGAGTGATGCTGTCATATCGTGGGCAGGCATATTACCAGCATATGGAGCAGCAAAATCGATTTGGGAGCTGCAAAAACTGCCCAAACATCTCGAAGTAATGAGTAATGCAACTTTTTCTGCTCTTGAATTGATAACTGATGAACTGAATGCTATGAGAACTGTAATACTCCAAAATCGTATGGCTCTCGACTTCACCCTAGCGGCAAGAGGTGGTGCGCTTTAATCAAAAAAGAATGTTGTGCATGTATCCCTGATTACCAGCACGAGATTAACGACCACCTTGAGGTGATACAGCAAGTGTCGACTATGACCAAACCAGGCCCCAACCCACTGACGGACTTTTTCCAGAATCTGTTTGGGGGGTGGGGTACCTTCATAATGAACATATTAATAGCTGTCTGTGTGGGAATATTCCTGTTGGGAGTGTGAGCGCATTGTGGCATGCCCTGCATGAAAAAACTGATTAAAGAATTGATAGACATGTCAGTATCTGAAACCTTGTATCAAAACACTGAAGTTGATAAATTGCTGGAAAATGAAATGCTTTCGGAAGTTTAAACTATATGACTTACCTAACCACAAATCCCACGTGGAAGAGGTTGGGGGAAGAAATTAACTGTTTATGCTTTTGAAGAGAATAAAAGTGTTAATAGGGGGGAAACGTGAGAGAAATATGTATTCACATATATAGTAAAACATGTATTCATATATATATTAGCATTATGCTTGCTGCATTTGAAGCCTAAAAGGGTTAACACATTTATTCTGCTACAGGCTTGAAAATAATTGCATGTACTTTCTGACTTTGCTTCTTGTCAGCTCAGTGAATGACCTTGTTCATACACTGAGAAACAGATGATTTTGCTAACGTTAGGAAAATGAACAATACAGTATTCTGAAATGTTACTAGACTTAAGCAAATAACCTTGTTCATACTGCAGCTGTAGATAAGATTATAGGCTGAAATCAGAATATGCTTTATGCTCAAAGCAGGAAAGAATCACTAATTGCAACACTGAAATATGAGTGAATTGTTACAGACCGGCAGTTAGTGAGGCCACGTTGATATCTTAGGAAATTTTCACATGGGAAGTTTATACTTGCTATATCAGCAGAAAAACTTAGTAAACACCTGTCTTAGAACAATGCTAAGAGTTGTATTTTATTACGTCAGCTTAGAGGGCAATGGCTTACAAAACAGTATAATAATGAAGTATTTCCTGTATAATGTCAGACAAACTTCTGAACTGCATTTTTGTCTCCTTGTACAAGAATAAAGGAACCTTAACTGAATCTTGGCTGCATTGATCTTTGATTTTTCCTTTGACACTTTCCATGGCTTTGCAAATAGGATAATTCAGACTAATTTGTCTGTAGTTTCCAGGATCTGTTGACAATCCTTCTTTATGAAGGGGTGGTCCACTGCCATCCTTCGTTCATGTGGCACAAAGCCTGTTTTAAGACTATATTTATTTAAATAATGACTCCAAGGATCCTGCCAAGTCATATTTTAGACTGTTCAGGAGGCATTCTTTCATGTTATGGTCTTGGCTTTAGCAAGTGCAACCAGTACATGCTTCCTAGTTATAGTTTGAGGGTATATTTGGGGGGATGGTTGGGGATGAGAGGGAGGTAAAGTTGGAACTAAATTTGTCTGCTAACAGGTTCACTATATTGCCAGGTTCAGTGAATGTGGCACTATTAACCACCAACTCAGCATACTGCACTGCCCTTGAGGTTTCTGACATAGCTGAAAAACGTGTTGTGGTTATCTTTCACCTGGGAGGCTATCTTAATCTGAAAGTTGGCTTTGCGTGATCTAATTAGCCATTGTGAGTTGCCTGCTTAGTTTGATGTGAGAGTTCTTATCTTTACAAGAATGACCTTGCATAACTGTCTACCCTTCCTGATATCAGCTTGGGCATCCATTCTCAAGGACAGATGGCTCAAGACAGTAATATACATAGGGTGTATGATTCCCTTTGAAGCTCCTCTCTTCCCTTCTGAATGCCATTGCCCAGTGTTCAACTCCACAAGAAGAATGGTGCAATGAAGGAGGTGTCCAGTCTCCTACAAAAAAGAAAAAGCCTTTCAAGAGGGGTGACACAACCAGAAAGGATTGTAATGCTGTTCAGATTCATTTTGGTGCCTAAAATGAAAAAGGGCCTCAGGCCAGTTCTGGATCTTAAGGATCTTATCACCTTCATTCTCTTATTAATCTTTTCAATGGTCTTGGTATAGATTGTCCATTGTAATCTAAACATTATGACAGCTCACTCAGCTCTTTCTGCTGCATTACATATTGTTCTTCCACACACTGTTTTTCTAATCTGGCTATCTGCTGTATCCGGGCCTACCCCACTCCGTTCGCCCTCGTTATGCTCGGGCTCACTTTGCTCCTCTATCCTACCCCCAATCCCGCCCACTCCATATCAATTTTTTTATAGCTAAACACCACACCCACTCTTCCTCCACTCTCACTTCCTGTTCTGTTTCTCCAATTGAAACTTACGCCTCCCTCTAGTACCCTCTCCATACAATATACTAACATTACCTTTCTTCCTGCTCTTTATCCAATCTAAACACTCTCCTCCTACTTAGCATTACCCTTACCCCTCCTACACTGATTTCTTTTTATAATCCTAACCTTTCTTTACCTCTCCCTCCTTCCTCCTCCTTAACTTCTTACACTAACTTTATCACTTCCATTTGTATTACATCCACCTTTACTTTCTCTCTCAAGCTTACACTCCTCTCTTCACTCCATCATGATAACTCTATTACTTCTACTCACATCTCACTACTTTCTACACTGTCATGACCTTTTCTGTCCTCCCCCTCTCCTCCACTTATTATTATCCCTCCTTCTTCTGTTTTCCTTTCATTTGACTTCTTTCCACATTCATCTTACTCTGCATCCTAATTCCCCTACTTCCTCTTACTACACTACTTACTCCAATACTCACCACTTCTTCACTATATCACCCTCACTCTTCTTTATCCAAATTCCACTTACCTAAAATTAAACTACCTCCCACAACTCCCACACTTAATCTTGTAAAACTGAAATTAATCAACTCATATTCACTCATATCCTATCTCTCTCACTCATCTTACACTCAACTACTCTCTGGTGACATTCACCCAAATCCTGGCCCTCAAGCTAAGCAGACTGTTCCTTCCACAACCACACACACTTCCCCAAACACTGGCAAATATCTTCCTAGGCATCTCTCTTTCCTCTCCATCAATATCCATATTATCTTGAACACAATTACAGAATTTCACACTTTGATAACTCAGTACTCCCCCAACATAGCCACTCCTCTCAGAGAGCTGGCTTAAACCTTATATTTCTGACAAAGAATTCCTCTCCTAGTTTATAACATTCTTCATCTAGACAGAACCCATAAGAAAGGAGGTGGTGTTGCTATTTTGTATTCCAACTTCCTAACCCTAACTTCCCTACCCAATCCACCTCCCTCCTTCTTCCCTGCTGAACTTCTTATAGCCAACTTTAAACTCAATCCCCACAAGACCATAATAGTTGCTGTCATCTATATACCACCTGGCGACAATATACCTATGCTAGAACAGATTCTTAACTGGTTATCTGACCATATTTCCAATGAAACCATTATACTGGGTGATGTTAATATCAATTGGCTTATCCTCACCAGTAACTCACCTTCTGCTAGCATCAACCTATATGGTTTTGCCCAGCTCCTCTCCTCTCCTACATTCTTTAACAAATCCACCAACTATAGCTCTATCATTGAGTGGATCCTTGTTACCTATCCCAACCTCTACTCTCATACTTCTTCATTACCCGATTCCATCAGTGATCACTGCCCCATACAAACCTTCAGAATCTCCCCCTGCATCCCAAAACCCCATAAATACAAAGAAATTAAAAATTATTCACTTTTAACCCTCACACATTTAATCTCATCCTCTCTCAAATTAACTGGACTTCACTCTTTACATTACCCCTAGAGGAAGCTATCTCTTTCTTTAACTCCACTTTTCTCAACATACTCAACTCTCTTGCCCCTTCACATACTGTCAGAGTCAAATCCCATAACTCTCCCTGGCTATCACACCCAACTCGTACTCTCATGCACAAAAGAGACTCTGCATGGAAACTCTGGTCCAAAACTAAATCTCCAAGCCATTTCCAAACCTAGACGGAACTCCCAAATCTTATTAAAAAGCAGATTAATCAAGATAAAAATAATTTCTATCACCAGCCTCAGCCGTCACAATTCTGTAACCCTAAAAAGTCTGGAACATTATTAACCAAATTCTCCACCCAGGTAACCCATCAACACCTAACTCTTGTCCCAATAACTCACCCCTCAAAACTGCCTCCTCCTTTAACTCCTATTTTATTAACACTATAGGTTCATAGGTTCATAGGTTGGTACTAGGCTATTGGCCCTAGGGCCTATACAAGCCTAGTCATAACAATTCCCTGGACGTTTCTTCCCACAATATTTACTTTCCTGGATCCCTGTCTAGTAGGGCGACAGACGTGATCCCCGGGGTGAATTTCCTATCTCCCATCCAATCATCAAGGTTCCTTTTGAAGAGGTTAAAGGAGGTACTCTGCTTGACATGTATGGGCAGTCTATTTCAGAGTCCACCAGGAACCTATCCCTCCAGCATGTTTTGTTCATTGTGATGACAAGGTTTAGATCCCTGGAGTGTGTGACTCTGAGGGATTGGGATTTCTTTAGGTGGAGCATGTCCAACAGCTCAGGGTTTGACATGGTCTTGTATGTTAAGCAGAGATTGCCTCTGAGTAGACGATATGCCACAGAGTATAGCTGGAGTTTTTTTAGACGGTCAGCATAGGCCATCTGCTTTAGGCCTGTGATTCTTTTAGTGAGGTATTTATGCGGCCTTTACAGCTGTTGCAGATGTCTTGTGAGGTACATGCCAAATGGGCCATTGTACTCTATAATGGGCCTAATGAGGGATGAGTACAGTGGGACAATGACCTCCTTTTTTCTGGATGAAAAGCCCTTAGTGATGAGGTGTGCCACATAGAAGGATTTCCTGACTGTTGTGGTGATGTGGTTATCGAAGGTGAGATCACTGTCCACCTGTGTCCCTAAGTCTCTCATCACACTTTTGGTATTTAGTGTACTGCCACCTATGTGGTAATTCATGGGTCCATGTTTTTTTCCAAAGGGGATAACTATACATTTCTTGGCATTAAGCTTGAGCCTATGGCTCTGGCACTAAGCATCTGTCTCTGTAAGGCCCTTTTGTAGACTATCCACATCATTTGGGGATTCAATAATGGCTCCCAGTTTGCAGTCATCTGTGAACTTTGTTAGCCAGTGTCCCTTAGTGTTGGCCTGTACTTCAGAGAAGTAGATGCCAAACAAGAGCAGTCCCAGGACTGAACCCTGAGGTACTCCACTTGTCACTTGTCTGGAGCTGGATTTGGAGTCGGCTACTTTTACAGTCTGGGTTCTGTCAGTAAGCCATTTGGCAAGCCATCGAGTGATGTAGGGATTTATGCCCAGCTTAGTAAGTTTATCTATGATTCCAGAGTGGGGGATGGTGTCAAAGGCCTTGGCGAGGCCCAGATAGGCTATGTGGATTGCCTTACTGTCGTCCAAAGCTCTGGAGATTGATTCGAAGAAGTCAATCAGGTCCAAGAGACAAGTTCGGCCCTTCACGAACCCAAACTGGGTCAACTAATGCAAAATTCTTCCCTACCCCACCCCACCCCCCACAAACTACAACAACACCACCTCAGGCAAACTTCCTCCTCTACCTAAACACAGTCCTCACTAGCTACATTAAAAAACTCCTTCTCAACTTAAACCCTGTTCCTCATCAATAGACAACCTACCATCTATGTTCCTAAAATGCACTGCACCATCCATAGCATACCCAGTTTCCATCCTAATTAACCATTCTATCACTGAATCAACTGTTCCAACTATCTGGAAAAAATTCTGTACTTTTCCTATACACAAGGGTTGCAACTCCTTAGAACTCTCAAATGTCTGACCAATTGCTATACTTTCTCCCCTCTCCAAAGTCCTCGAACACTGTATACATAAACAAATCTTGGCCCACCTACTGCAATACAATGTGATCACTCCTACCCAACATGGCTTTCGTCCACACCATAGTACCTCCAGTGACTTATCTCTTTTACCAGTACTATCTCCCAAGCCAGAGACAATAATAAACTCATTTCTTGTCTATTCTTAGATCTGTCCAAAGCTTTCAACACAGTCTCTCACTCTATCCTTCTTTCAAAACTTTCTCAACTTAACCTCTCCCAACAACTATCTCTTGGTTTAGCAGCTACCTCTCAGACCGGTACCAATCTATCAAATGGCTCTCTGCTCTCTCTCTTTTTCTCCCTGTTAACACAGGTGTCCCACATGGCTCCATCCTTGGACCCCTCCTTTTTAACATCTTTACTAATGAACTCCACAACTCCTGTCCCCAGTCATCTCTCATACAGTATGCAGATGACTCTACCATTATATCTATAGCTGATAATCCAACTGAACTACAAACCCTCACACAAACATCTTTTAACCAGACCGAAACTTGGCTAACTCAACACCTTCTTATACTTAACCCCAAAAAAACAAAATTGCTACTTTTTCTTCCAAAATCTCATCTCTCTTAAATCCTCCTTCACCATTTCTTCACTCAACAACACTATTATAGCTCCAGAAACCCATACCAAGCTCCTTGGAGTAATTATAGATGACCAACTGAAATTTGACCTTCACATGCATCACAGTATAAAGAAAACCCATCAAAAGCATGGTCTTTATAGAAATAAAATTTTTACTCCTGAAACTAGAATAACCCTTGCCAATGCCTACTTCTTCCCTAATATTTTTTATGGCGCACAAATCTTTACTAACCTTCAGTCTCTAAACTTGAATCTACCTACAACAAAGTGGCTAGATTTGCTGCAAACCTGCCTTACAAATCCCACCACTGTCTAGCTCTCAAGTCACTACACTGGCTTGACTTTCCAAACCATCTCAAATATATCCAACTTCTCACCATTCACTTCATTCTCAACAAACCATTTTCATGTCCTAGTCTCTCTTCACTAGTCTCCTATTACACTCCCACTCAATCTTTAAGGAGCTCAGATCAACATCTTCTACAAATTTACAAACCTAACAAATGTGCAGGACAAAACTTATTTATATAGCTACTCTCCAGACATCCTCTAGAACAGGCTTCCCTTGACTCTAAGAAGCCTATCCCAGACTCTTACTTTCAAAATCTCTCTTAAACACTACCTTACCCACCTCACTACTTGCCCCTCTAACCTCCCCCCTTTAACCTAGTACACATCTTGGTCTTTTCATACCTCTCCCACCATCCCTTCATTCAGCTTACTTTTCATCTCTTCCTCCCTCCCTATTTTCTATCAAACCCCCTTTTCCCCTTACATCTTCCTGCCACCTTTTACCTCTTGACCTGTTCTTTTCTACCTAACTCTTGACAGTAAAAAATTTATAATTCTTTCTTCTGTCTTTGTCCTACACTTGTATAGTGCTAATTTCTGATTTAAAAATTTGTATAAACAGTGTGACTCATGTATTCTTTAAATTGCCTTTCTGTTGTATTGTATATATCACATTAATGTGTGGAGCTTTTCAACCCGGGCCTCCACTGAAAATGGACATGTATCCAGTAGGACTATCCCCGTCAGCAAATATAAAATAAATAATAAATAAAGGAGACTGGATGTGGTCTTCAGACCTCCAAGATGGGATAACCTGACAGCTGATAGATGACTTTTTCGATAAAGTCCATTCAGTCAGAAGAAATCCACTGAATACCACTTTCAGGGACTCTACCTTCACCCTTTTTCTACTGTTGTGCAACTATAGAGTAACTATATACAATCAAGGAGGGTGCAGGATACATAAAATGCTTTCTTTTTATTTGATTAAAGTAGTTTTCAGTGGACTTTTTCTGATTGAATGGGCTTTGTAAAAAAAATTCCTTGAGTCGATGTGAACCCCAAGATGCCTACTCACACATAAGGCTCACCAAGGAATCAAGGAAGTACCTCCATGTCTTGAGCAGCATCCAGTCGTTGCCATTGTTACACACTTACATTCAGTCTCACCTCAGCATTCAAGGTTCTCATCAAGTGTTTGTCCATAGCTGCAACCTACCAGGGACTTTAGGGAGCTAAGATCTTCCACTCCCTAGATGACCTGCTCCTTGATGCTACATCATTTAATTCTCACCGTGTTCAGGGAGACTCTACACAAAGTGTTCATAGATTCATCATCAACATCATCATCAACAACCCATTTTTACCCATTTTGTATAGGGGTTCCTGGTGTTAAATCAACTGTCACAATGTTTCCTGATTCATTGCCAGTATCCTACTTTCTTCAATGGTCATACTTGACTGTTGCAGGTCTTCTCACAACCCATCCATCTGTCTCTTTGCTGGATGCCTTAGTATCCTCTTCCTTTCTCTCCCGAATATTTTCCCCCAAACTGTTTTACTTTTCTGCACATGTGCCCAAACCACTGTAATCTGTTGTCTTTGACACTCTTCTGCAATTGGAGTTACTTTGGCTTTTGCTCTGATGTCCTAATTTCTTTATCTGTCCCACAGTGTGCATCCTGCCACCCGTCTCAGGCACTTTATCTCCATTACCTCAAGATTCCTCAGCTGCTGAGAATAATGAGTTGGCGGACTTTAAAAATTCCCTGTAGCCTACTCTGTTAGAAATAGTGGGTGAGCAAACTGGTGTAACTAAGGAAACAATTTATTTGATGTCAGTTTTCATCTATTCTCATCAGATGGGTTCACATCTGATCCTCGGATCTGACTCGGCTGTTACTATAACTCATAGTTACCAAAAAGCTCTCAAGCCCCTCCCTTACCCATAATGCGCCAACCCATGACATTCCTCAGATCTCGTTTTCTGCTTTTTTGAATAGACGTGCTCAGCCTGTTAAGATAAATGGTTTCTCCCTATATTTGCTATTAATCTTTCTTCCTTCCCATTACACTTCATGTATTTCTATTTTACCATAGTTGGTAGTTGTTAATTTTCCCTTTTATTTTCAAATTTTCCTTCCTATTACATTGTTGTGTATTTTTGATATCATAACTGGTATCTTTTTCCCTTTACCTCTCTCTCTCTTTATCTCTCTGTCTATATATATATATATATATATATATATATATATATATATATATATATATATATATATAAACATTTTCTTATTGTTATTTTTTTAGTATGTCTGATAAACCATCTTCTAGTTTTAAGAAGCAAATTGCCCTTATCCAATGCCCATAACTTATGTGTATACTGTTTGGGCCCATATCACCGCCAAACTGCTCCATGTGTAAAAATTTCAATCCACAGGTGATAGCAGACAGGAAGAACAAATTAGTATTGAAAGGTTTACTTCCTTCCTCTTTTGGTGAAGCTATTTCTAGGGTTCAATCCCCCAAATCTAAAACTAAGGACCCTTTGGCCTGGTCTCCATGGCCTTCTACATCATCGACTCCATCTTCAGAGTGGTCAAGAAAAAGGTTCAAGTCAGATCCGAAGTCTTTACCTATCCAACCTTTGAAAGATCCAACCAAGAAATCCTCGGATCCTACTTCTTCTGATCTGACATTTTTGCCTAGGATGAGGTATTCTCCCTCCTTGGGTCCAGTTCCTTCAAGAGTACCTTCCCCCTACTTGGGGAGACACCATTCTAGTTCACCTTCCCTTGCCTCATCTCGTTCTTCCAGAAGTTTGACCAAAGAAGACGTGGACAGAATGATGAGGAGATGTTTCACGATGCAGATGTGTGTTCTCCTAGTTTCTACCCCTTCAGGTTAGGAAGCCTGTCCTTCCACCACACTTCCTATGGCAGCTCCTTCTCTGATCTGACTGATTGTTTCAGAGCCCCTGGATCTGAACTATCCAGGTCTGTCTGGCTCGGATCCAAATGTACTTCTATCTTCAGATCCGAAGCAGTCTCTGAGTGCACTGGCTTTGACATCTTTGGATCCAGATGACTCTTAGAGCTAAAGTGCCCCATTGGGTCTGATTCACTGTCGTCGACTCCAAAGTTTTCGGAGCAGTCTCTGCCCCTCATTGCCTTGGCACTGTACAGCTCGGCTCTAACTTCTGCCTCGAGGAGATTGCTTTTTGGGCAGAGGGAAGCAATGGGCCAGAAGTCTGGCTTCTCACATCCATTGTCTTCTTTCTCACTGGAGCAATCTTTTTTCTGCTCTGGCAGAATGGACAGCCCCTCCCCCTTGGATCTTCCATCTGGATCCCAGATGTCTCTGAGCTGGCTGTCCCTGTGGTGTAGAATGATGTAGCTCAAGACGCAAAGTCTCCAGTCCACCTAGTAGGGTATTATGATCTTTTCCAATACTTCACTGGAACATTTATTTATTTATTTATTTTACATTTGTTGACCGGGCTAGTCTGGCTGGATAACAAGTCCATTTTCAGCAGAGGCCCGAGGAGAAAAGCTCCACTATCTACTAATACATTACATACAACTAGATCACTAAGAAATACAGCTTATAGGGAATATAACACTGCAAGAGAGATATTCAACAGTAATAAAACAATTTTCCTGAGGAAAGAAATGTACTGTTCGTTAATTCCAACAAATTTTGCAGAAAAGTATATAATACATAAAGTTCTAATAGTAGTAGAATCAGAAACAGGAGTTGGAGTAGAGAGGAAAGGAGTGGAGGAAGTAATAGTTTAAGAAATAGGGTAAGTTAGTCAGGTGTACTGCAGGAACAGAGCCAGTGGTTTTGGAAGTACAGTTTAATTTTCTGTTTGAAAAGAGGCAAAGATGTAGTCAGAGTTATATCACTAGGTAGAAGATTCCAATTTCTACCTACTGTATTTGTGAAGAGACAGTCACCAGCAGAGTTGTTAGACTTAATTGATTTGGCCATCAGTTTGTGAGAAGAGCGCAGAGAGTTGAGATTGTTATAAGGGATTATCAGTTGAGAGAGAATAGGGGTGTTGTCAGGTTGGTGTAGTATACTATGGGCAATAGAGAGTTGAGGGATTTGCAGGTAGTTTTGGAATTCAAGCCAGCCTAAAAGTTTTAAGTTAAGACAATGATGGGTTCTGAAGGGGTTACCAGTTGCGAAGCGAGCTATATTGTTGTAGCAGGTTGCTAATTTAGTTAGATTGCATTTCTTAAGGTTGGTATAAATAGGGGAGGCATATAGTAGAGTGGCTAAGAGATGGGATTGAGCTATCTTGTTTCTAGTTGCTGGGGTTAGAAAAGGTTTAATTCGATAAAGGGATCCTATTTTTCTGTTAACTAATTTTATGGTGTTGTTAATGTGTTGATCGAAGGAGAGATTATTGTCTATGGTTATTCCTAGCAGTTTTGTTGTAGAATCGGGAGAGATGATGGTGTTAGTGTTTGAGGAGATGGAGAAGTTTAAAGGGGGGGTCCGAGTTGTGGGGGTAAAGAGGAGAAGTTTAGTTTTTTTGGCATTAAGTAGGAGGAATCGTTTAGAGAACCATGTTTCAACTGTATTAAATACATTTTGGGTGAGTGAGATTAGCTCAGTAGGGGATGGAGCAGAACAAATAAGGGTTGAATCGTCTGCATATTGAATGCAGGTTGCTTGTGGGATAGCAGAATGAAGATCATTGATGAAGAGGGAGAAGAGAAGAGGACCAAGAATGGAGCCCTGAGGAACTCCGATGGAAATTGGCAAAAGAGTAGAGATTTGGTTTTCCCATATGACTGCTTGTTGTCTGTTGTTAAGATATGATGTAAACCATTTAATAGCTAGGTTATCAAATGAAAGAGATTGAAAAATGTTAGTTAAGAGAGAGTGGTTGACCATGTCAAATGCTTTTGAGAGATCAATGAAGAGAGCAGAAGAGAGAAGATTATTGTTGCGATTTTTGTAGATAGTATCTGTAAAGGAAAGAAGGGTGGTGGTGGTGCTGTGATGAGGTCTAAAGCCATGCTGACAGTGTGCTATAATGTTGTGTAGAGAGAGATATTGTACTAGTTGCTGGTGAATACATTTTTCCATAATTTTGGCTATGGTTGAGAGGAGAGCAATTGGTCTAAAGTTGGAGTAGTCAATAGAATTACCACCTTTATGCAGTGGAATAATATGGGAGACTTTCCAGATGTTTGGGATGGAACCCTCCTGGATAGTTCTGTTTATGAGTATGGATATTGGGTATGCAATTTCTTTGGCTGCTTTTTGGAGGAAAAGCGAAGGGAGCTTATCAGATGAAGGTGTACATGGTTTCAGTTTGTGAATGAGTCTGTAGATGTAAGAGGTAGATATAGGTTTTAGAGAGAAATTGTGAGAAGATTTAGGTGGGTTGTATGGGGGGTGGTAGTTGTTGGTGTTCATTTGTCTAGCTAGGGATTGAATAGTTTCGGAAAAAAAAGAATTAAAAGTATTTGCAGTTTGGAGAGGGGTGTCAGGGTTGGCATTTAGTGGGGAGGGAGTTTTGGCTGTACCTGGTGAGAGGAGTCTATTTACTGATAACCAAAATTGTCTGGAATTGTTAAGATGAGTTTGCTGAAATTCACAGTAGAATTTCTTTTTGTCAGAGATTATTGATTTCTTAGTCTGATTTTTAAGCTGGCGGTAGTGAAGAAAATCTGGGTTATTTCTATGGCTTCTCCATTTGGTCCAAACTTTATTTCTAGTGAGGATGAGTTTCTTAGTTTCTTTAGAAAGCCATGGGGCTGTTTTTGATTTTATTCTAATGGAACGCTCTGGAGCATGTCTATTAAGAATGGATAAGAAAGTAGTATTAAAGAATAAAGCTGCATCCTCAAGAGGCAGTGTTTTTAGGGAATTCCAGTTGCAAGTGCTAAGTTCAGCTAGAAAAAGGTCTTTGTTAAAATGCTTGGTACAGCGAATTTGTCTAATATTTGGGGTGTTTAAACAATCTGACTTTTCTCTAGAGATATAAGTTAGGAAGTGATCACTGACTTCATCTGGCATGGTACCTACTTTAAATATTTTGTTAACATTGTTTGTGAGTATCAAGTCTAATATGCTTTCTCTTTTACTGTGCTTATTGAATCTAGTAGTTGAGGTGATTGTTTGGGAGAAGCTGTGAAGGTTAATATGGGAGGAGGGATTTTCAGCATTAATATTGTTCCAGTCTATGTTAAAGTCACCTAGGATTATAGTTTCCTGTGGGTAGGTGGTCGAAACCCAACTAAGAAAGTCTTCTAATATTGGAATATTGTTGCCTGGAGGTAGGTACATGCATATGATATAAAGGGCTTTTTTAGCATTTAGTTGGAGTTTAGTTGTGATGGCTTCTATTTTGCTATCCTGGTTTGGACAAGTTGGTAGAGTAGTGATGTTAAGATGATTTTTAAAAAGGATTGCTACCCCACCACCTTTACGTTTTGTTCTGTCTTGTCTAAGTATGTTATAGCCTTGGGGTATTATTTCAGAGTCCTTAGTGCCTGATTTTAGCCAGGTTTCAGAGAGGCATAGAATGTCAAAAGAATAGGTGTCAAGGAGGGCACGAAGGTGGGGTATTTTATTGTTTAAACTTTGAATGTTAAGGTGCCCTATGAGGAATTTATTAGTGAGATTAGAAGAGTGTAGTTGAGGTGAGGGGTCAGTTGGGCCTGGGTTGGGGTGTATGTCACCATCTAGTAAGGTGGGATTTCCTAGTTTGGTTGTTATGTTACTATTAAAAAAGGTTAGAAGTTTAGGTTTTTTATCTGAGGGTAGGATATAGGTGAGGTGAGATAGTCTGTGAAATTTAGGAAGAAGATAGTTAGGGGTGGTTGTAGCATTGGAGTAGGGTGTGAAGGTGTATATGGTTGAGGTCTCTTTTTTTGTGAAATTAGGCAGGATTGTGAGTGAGTTTTCAAAGAAGGTAAGTTGGTAAGTAGAGAATAGGGAGGTTAAGAGTAGGACTGATAGAGTAAGAAGTGTTGGATAGTAGGAAGTCATTATGTATAGAGATAAAGAAAAGGAGAAATCAGAGAGAAAGATATAGGAGGTAAGAATATAGGTGGAAGTATGTAAGCTAGGAAGGTAGAGGAGAACTACAGTATACTATTGGTTGGGTGAGAACTGCAGTATACTGAAGTGTATAGAGAGGGGTAAGACTGGTAAGGAGAGTGGAGTGAGAAAAGAGATATATAGAAAAGGAGGAGAGAGTCTGAACTAGTGGGAAAGGTAGTAGAGAAGACAAAGAGGAAGAGGTAAGAGTATAAGGGGTGTGTTAAGGGGTGGGCAAGAAAATGCAGGGGAAGGAGTGGATAGGTGTGATAGGGGGTGTGGCTGGGGAGCTATAAGAATGGGACCCCTGGGGGTGGGTGGGAATTGGGGGTAGGGAGGGGAGCGGAGTGAGCAAGAGGGCTTAACGGAGCGGGAAGAAACCACAGAAGAAGAGATGAGAAAGGAGACAATCAGAGATGGAGGTAGTATAGCAGGAAAGGGTAGTGATAGGACTAGAGAGCACCAGTAAGTTAAACAGTGTTAGATAATATAGAGGTAGTGTAAAGCATACAGCAGGAGGACAGGAGGACAGAGAGAGGTGAGATAGGGAAAAAGCAGGTTACAGATAAGGAGTCAGAAATAGATAAGAAGGCGGATAGATAGGCAGTTAGGGTAGAAAGTGGAGGTTACTAAGAAAAAGGACAGTGATGAGCTTTACAGTCTGAATAGGGCCAGAAGGAGCCAAGGTAGCAGCAAGGTAGTAGCTTTATAGTTCAGGTGGAAAGGATAGTGGGAGGGGAATAAAAGCGAGGAAGGAAAATGAGGAGGTAAGGGGAAAAACATAAGGTAAAAGAGTAGCTGGAAGAGAAGTGAGTACAGAAAAAAAAGGGGGGGAGGTAAGGAGTGAGAGGTAGCTGGCTGTTTGAGGCTGGAGAACTAGCAGTTGTAAACTCTTTTAGGGGACCCAATGGGAGTCAAACACATCAACAATATTGGAGCCCATCGAGGCAGTCCCTAGGAAGAGAAAGTGCAAGAGGAGGCACTTGGACTCCCCTCAGGAGTCAATCACTGAGGATACTGATTTCAATGAAGGAGAAGGGTCCCCAAGATCACCTCCTGAAGATGTCTCATTCGGAGACATCCTTGAGATCCTTAAGCAGTGAGGTGGTTGGTCTTTCAATAACCCTTCCCCGGAGGAATCAGTATTTCTGGAGGCCTTTAGCTGGCCTGCCTACCTTCTGGGTTAATCCACCCACCGATGAGCTCATTGGCTTGATCTCAAGGTGGGCATGAAAGGAGTCTGACTCAGTAGAGCCAGTCCCCAAGAGGCCAGATCGGATTCTGGCTCCATCTGTAGGTAGGGAATTCTGGAGTAAGGAGGTGCCCATAGATGCTATGGTCATGGCGGTGGCCACAAGAAGAAACTAGCCGAAAAGAGTTCTTCTGTCCATCCCCCTAACAGAGAGTCTGGGACTTTGAACAGATTTAAGATGTGTGTGCATGCTTCAGTGACTTTTGCCCTTATGTCGCTGAACTACTTGGCACACTTCATGAGACTGCAAAGGGACTTCATCAAGGAACTTTCAAAATCCCTTTCAGGGCCCACTATTGCTGAGGCTCAATATTCTGCAGCCTCAGTTGACTAACCTTCAATATACTCCAAATTCGTCCATGAGGCGTATTTCACATGCAGCTGAAGGTGCCTCAAGGGCAGTGGGTTCAGGCATTTCCATCAGCAGGCATGCCTGAATGTGCCTGTGTGATTTTGCAGAGCCCTTTAAGTCCTTATTCATCAATGCACCCTTTGACATCTGTTCATTGTTTGGCCCAAAAATGAAGGACACACTATCCAGGTACGAAAAAGATGGAAAGACCCTCTCTGCAGTGGGCGTGCATTTTTCGACCCCTCAAACATTCTTTTCTAGAAATCAATGAGGTGGATGAAAGATGTTGTTCAGTAAGTCCCAGGGTCATTTCCAAGATCCATGTGGAGATAGCTCCCCCAGGGACAGAGGAGACTCCAATGGACAATGATGCCCATGTGGCAGAGGAGGCCCGCAGAACCAAAGGTCCAGAGATTCTTTCTCCAATAGACCCTATCAGCACTCCTGATTGTCTCCCTCTGGAGGCAATCAGGGTTATTTATCCCTGCCCCAGACAGCAGGGTTAGACATCACAAAAGCTACGTGGGAGCAGAGGATTATTTCCAGAGATTATATAATTCCTTTTTCCTTTCCATCTCCATCTGTATGCACATTTCTTAATGTTACACCAAGCCAAGGAAAGCAGCAGCACTAGAAATACAGAAGTTACTAGAAAAAAAGAGCCATCTAAGAGGTCCCACCAGACCAGATAGAATCCAGAACTTACTCAAGATTGTTTTTAGTGCCAAACAAAACGGGGACTGGAGACCAATTTTGGATCTCAGTGACTTAAACAAGTCAGTTTGACATATGAAGTTTTGGATGGTCATGGTTCAGTCCATTTTGCCTTTTATGGGCGAGAACAACTGGATGTGTTCGATATCACATAAAAATGAGCAGACAATCCAGAAAGTATTTACACTTTTGGCTGGAAGCCAGTAACTATCAGTTCATAGCACTGCCCTTTGGCCTCACCACAGCCCCCAGGGTGATTACCAAATGCATGGCAGTGGTAGCAGCTCACTCGACACTACAGGCTTTCTGAGTGTTCCATACTTAGACAACTGGCTCATTACCTCCCCAATCAAGCATCTACTAATAAATACAAGGAATCAGGTACTCTGGACTTGTTCTCAAATAAGAATAACCATAAACTACAACAAGTCTCAGTTACAACCAACTCATAATACTGGAATTCATGGCAGTGATATTCAACACTACATCAGTGACAGCTTCTCTTCCTCTTTCAAGAGTGCAGATCATCAGGTCAGGAAAATAATTTTCAGTACCAAAATTTAATTTCAGCTCATTTGATTCTACAAGCCTTAGCGTCAATGTCAGTAGCCATAATTCTAGTTTCTTTAGGAAAGTTTCACATGAGAATTCTTCACTAGATGTTAGTGACATGGTGCTCAATTCTTTATCATCATATGTCAGCAAAAATAAGAATTGCTCAGGCATGCAAGAGATATCTTTGTTGGTGGAGTCGATCAGATCTGGTTCTAGAAGGCATCATTTCATCCTCCCTCAGCCCAAGGCTATAGTGACTACAGACATTTCCCAGATTGGCTGGGGGGAACACTTCCTGGGAAAGACAGTCCAAGGCATTTGGTCCCCCAAAGATGAAAACATGCAGGCATTCCAAGACTCTCTCCCTTTTGGGACAATTGGAATCCAAATAGACATGTCAGTAGTTTGGTAAATCAACAAACAAGGGGGAATCAGGTCTTATCTCTTGTGTTGAGAATCCCTCAGACTGTGGCAATGGGCGATTTCCTCTAGCCGCTTTCTGATAGCAATGCTTATTCTGATGAAGCTCAATGTGATAGCAGACAAACTGAGCAGGTCCATTCTTCTACATCATGAGTAGTCCCTCAACAGGACAGGGGCAAATATGATTTTCCATCAATGGGGCCAACCTTGCTGAGATCTTTTTGCATCCCCCTTAAACAACAAGTACATCATCTTCACCGAGGGAATCATCAAGGGACACTCTACTCCATGATTGGCCCCCAGTCTGCTCTATGCCTACCTCTTAACTCCCCTAATTCCCAAATTCCTACAGAAAGCTGCCCAGCTGAAGAGCAAAGTAATTCTCATTGTACCTTACTGGCCTTGACAGATTTTGTTCCCCTTCCTTTGGCCTCATCTGCTTTACCCACCATAGATTCTGGATCCAATTTCAGACCTCATGTCTCACCTGACAGGCATGATTCAGCCAGATGTCTCAAACCTCAAGCTAACAGCGTGGTTTGTCCAGTTGTTTTAATAGCCATACAACCGATGCTCCCTTCCCTTGTCAGCAAGATAATTTTGTCTTCCCATAAGGCCTCTACAAGAAAACGTTACAGAAGTAAATGGAAAAGGTTTATTTTTTGGGAACAGCAGAAACACACTGATCCTTTTTCAGCCCCTGTACAAAGTGTTCTCGAATTTTTGGCAACAGTTTTTAATGAGGGAGCTACCTGCTCAACAATCTGAGTTCATTTAGCAACAATTTCTAATTTTCATACTGGATTTGAGAATTCTTTTTTGGCTACATCTAAGCTTTGTAAAGCCTTTTTGAGAGGCACCCTCCTATTGAGATCACCATATAAAGATCCTACTCCACCATGGTATTTAAATTTGGTGCTGCAGGCCTTAATTCATTCTCCCTTTGAATCAGCAAACCAACGGTAGGCCATTCTAGAAACCAAGAACCAAATAAAACTTAACACCTACCCTAGTGGGGGTCTGCTCCCCCCACACTCACCTTAACTAAATATACTACTACAGTGGGGAAAAGGGCAAATTCCCGATGGCAGCCAACCATTTCCTTGCCCTGGAAAAAATTTTGCTGAAATCTCCAACAATCAGTAGCTTCACTAAATAGATGTTTTAAGAAGAGGTGTTCGCTACTTTTTGATTCGATGAAATGCCATAGACCCGTAGGCTATGTGAGGATAAGAGGGCAGAAGTTTTGAATTAAATATATTACTAATCGGTCAGCTACGTCTTCAGGGCAGAATAGGTGAAGCCATTATGTACCAACCCAGAGCAGTGGCAGATGTTTGTAGGGCTTGGAAGATTTGGTTTGGTTTCTAAGCTCTTTGTTTAACTTTTTTTTTTGCATTTAATTTTGATGTGTGGGTTTTTTAGTTTGTTACCAAAAGAGGGGATTTTTTTCTGTTATTTTATTTATGCTGAGGTTCCACCAAAGTAGTTTATTCCTAGTCTTTGCACTGCATTTGTTATAGATCTTTACTGACATCCCAATGCAGATATTGAGGAGAGAATATAACCCTTCCTTGAATGCAACAGTGATGGCTGTAGAGTCCTTAAGGTGGACACTTCAAGCTCCTCAGGACATCATATTGTTGAGGTAAATTTAATATAGAGAACTCTCAGAAGGTGATGTCTCACTATGGAGTCACCTATGACTAGGACATTCCCTTCTGTATTGTCAGACCCATAATGCCTTAAGGGCTCAGGTAGCCTGGTATGATGAGTCTTCTGAACTGGGTTTTGATAAGTAGTGATAGATGTATAGTATTAGAGGTTACATATGCTGATGAGTTTGAGACTAGACCTTTGAGGCTTGAGAATTTACTTCTTGAGTACTTCAGTATAAAAGGACTTATTCTTAGGTGAGTGACTTGCTGGTGGAAAGTGGATCATGTGTGGCCTACAGAGCAATCCAAGACTCAAACCTAATGAACTTGCTGCATATTCGTAAATCAAACGGGACTAGGGCTACTCATTCCAGGGATCTAAATATGTCCTGTGACTTAAATAGGACATGCTTGAGGGACAGATTTATCTCCCAGCAACTACTGCGTCTTTGGAAAAGGCTACCAATTCATGTGAAACAGAGCACCTCTATGACACTATTCAAGAGGAACCTGGAAAAGTGGAAAGGGCACTGTAAATTCTTACCAGGGATAGTGCCCACAACCCTCCTGGACATGGGCAGTCATCACTAAATGCAGACTTGGGTATTGGCTAGCATTTCTATGGTATTACATTGGGATGAAACGGCTAGGCTTAAAATGATCTCCAGATTGATAGCCTAGTAATCTCCTATGATCCTCTGATACTATGTGGGCACTGACAGCTGCCATGGTGCTATGTGTATGTCTGCATGAGATACTAGCCTTCAACTTAAAGTAGGCATTTGCACCTCTCATGTATGAACTGTTCTGGAGGTAAAAGTAAGTGTCCATTGGTAGGTACAGCACTGCCTCAATGTACCTGGTGTTAATAGTCTAGCACCTGAGTGTGGGGAAGTGGTGTGCAGACCCATGACTGTGGACTAAAGTGACTTAATGGTGTGTGTTGTGTTTTAGGTTGTGACTAGGGAATTTAACTGAAATAGGATACTTCGTACCTAGTAAAGGGATTTGCAGAATATAGAAGGCAGATGGACACACGTAAGTTGCTGTCTTGCCCCTTCCTGTATCAGCAAGGCCCTAGATATGTGTGAGAGAGGTTGCAATAATAAGAGGAGTGGGCCAAGGTGGTACTTGAGGCAGCAGCACAGTCTTTAGCTTAGCAGAGAGGTGAAGGTTGCAGCAAAGCACATCGCTTTATCCCTTAGCAGCGTTAAGGCACTGGTTCAACCTCTGTGCAGCACCAAGTCAGGATTACAGGTACTGTTTGTAGGCAGGAAATAAACTGGAGACACTAAAAGCTATAGTCTCAGTTTAGATGCAATGACTTGTATCTGTGACATGCACTGCACCCAACCACTGCTCATTGTGTAGGTCTGTGAAGACAAGCCAAATTTTGCACAGAGGTGTGTGGGTCACAGAAATGTAACTCAAGCAAGAAATACAAAGCAGTTAGTAACAAACTGCACTTCTCCCAGGAATCAGAGTTTCCAACAGGATGCAGTTATGCTCCTTTCTCTAATGAAGCAACACAGAAGAACAGCAGTTATCTCTTGCAATTAGATGCAGTAAAATAGTGCACTAACTTAAAAATGACATACAGTCAACTTTCTTTCTCTCACACAAATTAATTGGGTATGAGGAGGTAGTCAGTAGATTGAACACTTCAGTAACATCACTTATAAAAATAGCCAAATCAGCAGTTTAAGCTAGAATTAAATTAAATAAGTTTTGTTAAATAGAACAGTAAATAAATAAATAACTTCTCTAATGGTCAAAGGGTTGTCAGTTTAATCAAGTCTGGTACTAAGTAATCACAGCAGGAGAACTGTTGCTCATCTCTGTGAAGCCCAGCCAAATAGAGTGCAGAGGTGTACTGGTCACAGCAATATAAAACAAACAGGGTATGCAAAACAGCCAATCAGTAAAAACCTATGCTCCTGTGGCTCAGACTCTAAACCTGAACACAGCCACTTTCCTTTTGTCACAAAATAGCACAGAAGGAAATTAGTTAAATACAATATAAACAGTGCACTTGCTTAATCATAGGAAGTTCAAGGTTACTGAGTCTTGCAACCTTTATACCTTGCCAGCTCCCACCCTAGACTTTACCTCCCTTCTCAAGGTGGGCTATGCCATCCATGCCCAGGATGAATTTATGAATACCCATCCAGTTATCCAGGTCCTGTTTGTAGGAAGATAGTGCATCACACAGCTTTATGTGCAGGGGGAGTATATTTTAGATGTGAGGGGGATGCTAAGTAAGGAGTCTGTTTCTCTTCCTTGTTTTATTGATCTGGTGAAGCAGGTTTAGATCTCTTGTTTTGGTATTTATGGGACAGTTTGATTTATGAAGGTACAAGAGATCCTGAACTACTGGGTCCCTAATTTTTCTAAAAGCAAGGCATAGGGTTAGTGCTTCTCAACCTTTCTGGTAGCTTAGGGATTTTAAGCCTGTGATCCACTTTGTTAGAAACCTCTGGGGTCTTCCCAGCTGTTTGATCTGTCTGGTGAGGTACATCCCAAAGGGATAAACTGGTCTGATCAATGCTGAATACAAAGGTTATAACCTATTTTGATCTGGATGATATTCCCTTCGCAGTCAGTTTTCCTAACAGTTGTTGCTACATGGTGATCAAAGGATATGGAATTATCAGCTCATCTCTAACTGCATTTTTATTTTGAAGTGGAATATTGTCAATGCTGTATGGGGGTTAGCCATGGGTCTTGTTTTTTAGTCTGTAGGTCAGAGAAGTAAATACCAAATAACAGGAATCCTGGTACTGAACCCTGCAGGACACCACTGGTCTCCGGTGCTGTCCCTGCCACCTGTACCATGTGGGCTCTGTGTTTTAGCTAATTTGCTACCCACCTTACCACATAAGGACCTATTTGCAATACAATTAGTGTATTAATTATGCTAATATTGGGAATAGCGTTAGATGCCATGACCAAATATGGTGTGAGTACAGTGTGACCACTGTCAGCATCTTGCATTGCCTTCTAAAGAAAGTTAACCAAGTTCATTAGACAGGATCTACATGTTACAAAACCATACTGCTGTGGGTCTGGCCTGAAATATTTAATGAAAATGTTAATCATGTCTATTATAATGTGTTCCATGGCCTTACAAATAAGACTTGTCACACTGATGGGCCTAAAGTTTCTGGGATTAGTAGTAGGGCAACCTTTATGGAGTGAATCACCAGTAATGTAAACCATCATTCTGGGAGCGAGCCTATAGGTTCATAAATTAGTACTAAGCTAACTGCCCTTGCGAGCCATTTTAAGCCTAGCCAATTATCCCTTGTAAGACTCAAACCCTGCACCTTGTGTTTGTTAGGCAAACACCTTAAGTATTAGGCCACCCGCCCAACCTAAAGTTTCTTTCTTTCTTTCTTTGATAAACTAAATTGGTATACAGGTGTAGAAAGTAGACTGAACTCTTCAACAGCAGCGATTATAAAAAATATAGTTAAATAAATAGTTTGTCATAATTAAATTAAATAAATAGTTAAGCGAAACAGTCAATAAATAATTAAGCCACTGTTCTAGTGGTCAGCAGATCAGCAGTTTAGCCAACTCTGGTATATATTATCACAGCAGGAGACATTTTACACAGCTTTGTGAAGCCCAGCCAAGTGGAATACAGAGTCATGCAGGTCACCGTAATTTAAAACAGCCAGTCAATAATTGCTTGTCCTTCTCCTGGGGATCAAAATTTCTTTCAGGACTTAACTAAGCTCCTTTCTTTTACAAAGTATCTCAGAAGAACTGCAGTTCATGTCTTACAATTAAAAATAATATTTAAATATAATATAGACAGTGTACTTGTTGAAAAAGGTTATCCAGGCCACCACACTATTCAGGATTCTAGAGTCAATTCTGTCTGTACCCAGTTTTACATCAGTTCTGGGCATTTATGACTGCAGCCATGTCAGTGCTACTCTGTACCAGGTTCCACATGAAAATCTTGCAGTAACTCGTTTGGATGCAGTGGTCTTAGATCTCAGAATCTGCATCCTTTCCAGTCAGTATATTTCCATAACCTACAGATAACATCTATTGTGGTGGACATTTCCAGATCATCTGACATGTAGAAATGCCTTCCAGTTTCTAACTTCACAGACAGTCAGCATTTGTGCATCTGCCCTTTGGTAGGTAAGTACTACACAGCAGACAAATGGTTAAGAGAATCTGATCTTTTTAAGAGACCTAATTCAGCATCAGGGTTCTAGACATGTGGGTTGTCTTTTTTTAAGAAGCCCACCTCCACAATAGCATTCTAAAAATGTAGGTGGTCCATTTTCAAATTATATACCTTTTAGGGCTCCTCCTAGGTTTGACTGTAGTTTACACCCATAAGATAGTTGTGGTGCAGTACATCAAAAAGGAAGAGGTAACTTGCCCTTTATCTGAAGAAGCTGTGACAGTCTGACAATAGGTCATCTAATCCCATTTCCTGGTGGTCAGTCACATTCTAGGGGAGTCCAGTTCTCTTGTAGACAGAGTATCTGTCGGTTGATACCCATGAATGGTTCATCAGCATTTCAGTGGATTGCAGACTATTCCATGTACCAATTTCCTGTCTCTGATTCATTTTCTGGGAGGTCAACTCAAAGGTGCACTGCTGGTCTCCAAATGGCCACTTGGACTTCTACAATTGCCCAGTTCCTGTGATAGTAAAGTTCATCAAGAAAGTCAGACTACATGATGCCCAAATCCTCTTTCTAGTCCGCTGTTGGTCCTGACAGACATAGTTTCCCCCCACAAAAGCCTTTAGAACTGTATCCCAATAAAACCCTTTTGTAGACCTCACCAAGGCACTCAGTTCTTCAAACTCATAGCTTTGCTTCTCCAGTTCCACCAATTGCTAGTAATCTTTCTTTATTCAGTCAAGCTCAAAAAAAATCTCACTTATTCAGAAAAGCCATCAACTCACGTGTTGTACAAGGACAAGTGGACTCACTTCTCAATGTGAGTGACAGGAGCAGGCCTGGATCCCATTATCTGCTTCTGTTCCTTCACTTTTACACTATCATTCTGAGACTTTTGATTCTACACTTACTTAGTCTTCTATCTAAGTCCATCTAATGACCGTTTCCAGTTTCCATTCAGGAAAAGAACCTTCCTCATTTGCATCACTGAAGGTTTGCAAGAGCTTTTTGAAAATTACTTTACTGGTTTGACCTCTCACATAGGATATTGTACCACTTTGCAATTTGTATTTCATGGTGAAAAACATTGGTTACTTCCATTTCAACCAGCTTTTAGCAGACTTAAAATACCTGACCTGGAAAATGCTATTTCTAGTAGCAATTATTTCCACAAGAAAAATCTCAATGCTTCCTGGTCATTCAATTAAACTGCCCTATTTGGTCTTTCACAAGGACAGAGTTTCAGAGCTAATCACTCTTTCATACCTAAAGTGGCCATGGAAATGAGTGTAAATCAGTCCATCAACCTACCCATCTTCTTTCATAAGTATCTGCTCCGTTGCAGAAATGTACAGTAGCAGCTTAGATTTGGTATTGATAAAGGTAAACATACTCAAGAACAACTGTTTTTTTAAAGGGACGATGAAGTGGGGCATGGAAGTATTCAAGAAATAAGGAGAGAGTAGGATTTTGGATGCATATCCTTATATAGAACATTATATTCATAAGGTTGAAAAAGTATGGGAATGGGGAAAGGAGATTTTGCCGATAGAAATGACTGCAAGTAGGGGTACATTAAGTAGGCAAGAGGGTGATGGAATTTACTAAAGTAGACTGACAAAGGAACCAAGGTATTGTGATAAACAAAATAGAGAGAGAGGTATTAGTGTGGGGTGATTTTTTACTGCTGGGAGGGAAATGAGATGGGGAAAAATGGTTGGCATTTGTGCAAGATGGAACACAAACTCTAACATGTTCTTCTAGCATGATTAAACCTAACTTTAGAAATGGTAAATCCTGTGGGCGGAGCTGCCATTTTGGGACAACTATCCCTACACAGAGGGAAAACTTCACTTTTTGGAAAATGCATAGGGCTTTGTGGATTTTCTGTGAGTTAAAAGTTTTTTTTCTTAAGTGTTTTTACTGAATTGAAAAGTCTGGGAAATATGACGTGGGTTCAAACATAGATGAGAAAACCACAAATGCATAAAAGATCAGCCTGCCAAACATTAGTGTGTACATGTAAGCTGCAAGTTGGAAACATATATTCTCAAATGGTTGTGACATAGAATCAGTGAAATTAATACCTTCTGATCAGAATGACTGCCTTATCAATTGCAGCATGAAATGAAAATGGCACTGCAGGTGTGGGCAGAAAGCAAAGAGCTTTGAATGATATCAAAAAGTATAGGGTGCAGGGGACTTCCAAGATGGCTGCACACTGATCTGCAAACAGCCTGACTTCAGCTCTCCCATTGTGAAAACAGAAACTGAGAAAGTGAAGCCAGTGATACTGTCAGTCTGAGTATAATTCAGTTACTGACTAGTAAAAGTGCACTGCCTGGATGTCTGCAAAGAAATTAAGAGAGCATGAAAGAAAATCAACTCGAAAAGATGAAGAGAAAACAATGATTGGAAATAATCTTACAGCTCTTCAGCAAAAAGCAGTTCAAGCTCCAACATTGGTGCAAGACATGCCTTCCAGTAATCTAGAGGAAAAAATAAGTTGAATGTTCTCAGAGCTGACTAAAATAAATGAAACCCTGAAGGAATATATCGGCTTAAACAAAAGACTAGAAAAAATGGAAGAGGCATTAAACAAATACTCAGATGAGCTGATAAAACTGCAAAAATCAGAGGATGAAATGAAGAAAAAGGCTGGCTGAGTAAGACTGCTCAAGAAGAGATGTTTCAAACAATGGTAGAATTAGAGGACAGAGCACATAGGGAAAATCTGAGATTTTATGCTGTACCAAACTAGAAGGAACACACTGTATTAATGTTATGAAGGCTTAAATAAGCAACTGGACTGGGATTCCACAACAGGAACTATTAACTGGAAGGGCACACTGTGTTTATGCTTCAAACCTGGCCATGAGAAAGCAGCTAAGACATGTATTAGTAAAGATGCAAATCTTCCAACAGATAAAGTTGATTGTGACAAAAACTGTGGAAAAAGACAAAGTATTAAAAGCTGGCGATAGTAGAGTGTTGGTGAGAAATGATTATTCACTGTACAGCAGGTAGAAGAGAAATGTATGCCAGTGACTAGGGAATGTTGAGAGGCAAGTGTGAGATTCAAGCTGCTGTATTCAGCTGTCTTCAAAATATTTTGTTTCTTGGTGGATGAAAATCATTCTTTGATGCAGAACAGGTGAAGGAGAAAATGCAAAAGTTTGTTCAACAAAAGATAAACAATCAAACAGAAGGGGACTCTGCTTCTCATTCTTCTGGTAATAAATCACACAGAGAGACATTGTCTTGAAACCTTTTACAATGTTCCAAAGGAAAATGCTCGAGAGGCAGGGAAAAGCATAGGAGTTGACCAGAAGAATTGAGACCACTATAGTCAGAGGAATGTACCACTATACCATTTGAGCTGCAACAGCAGTCCCAAGTGTTAGACCCATGACCATGAACACTATATTGAACTAAGATGAAAGCGTTAACGGTATTGGATTAAACAGTATTTTTGCTGTCTCATTTGCCATTCCTTTTTACTTTTATTTTTGGAAGTGTTTTGTGATTTTATCAGTCTGTTTCCGTATGTTGTTGGGTCTGTTTATTATTTATTTATTTTATTTCCAGTTTGATTACCGGGGAGGTCCACTGGGCCCTGGGGACCCGTTTTCAGTGGAGGCCCAGGTAGAAAAGCTCCAAAAATACAAATATGAACTACAAAATATGAAAAAAATATAAGTGATACATTGAGGTGACCAGTTTGTACAATAGGAACATTCATTATTACAAAATAATCAAATACAACTTCACTAAGGTTATTCTAAAAAGGTTATACAATTATAAAGCTGTTCTTATAGAGTAATTTGAGAAAATGCATTATATAAGCACATAAGCACATTCTAAAAAGGCTATACATTTATAAAGCTATTCTTATAGAGTAATTTGAGAAAATGCATTATATAAGCACATAGAGAAGAGAGTTAAGAAAATCTGTTTACAGTATTTACACAAGGGGGTTCAAGGATAAGTAATTGTAGGACATTTTGAGAGCAAGGGTACATTCCAAGTGGGATATCAATGTGTTCTTGGATAATTTTTAGGTGGGGTAGACTATATGCACTGCCTCACCTTTTTACATTCTAGGTAGGATATCGGTGTATTCTTGTATAGTTTTAGGTAGGGTGAAGACAGAAGCATTTCCACTTAGTGGACAGATATTTGAAAAGCTGAGTTTTGAAATTTTCAGAGTTTGAAGAGGAAGGGAGAAAGTTCCAAGTCTTGCCAATAGTGAAGGAGAAGAGAAGTTGGCCAGCTGGACTTTTAGGTTTATTGATAGCAATCAGGTTTTGATGTTTGGATCTGAGAGTTCTATTGAGGATGTAGGGTGGAAGGATGTTAGCTAGGGCAGGACAGTTAGATGGCTGAAATATAAGTTTGTGCGCTGTGGTGAGCTGCAGATAGTTTAGTTAGTTTGGTAGTTCTAGCCAATTTAGGGATTGAAGGGAAAGGCAATGATTGGTGGAATTTGTACAGTTGGAGGCAAATATAGAGATTTTATTGTAGCAGCTTTCTAGTTTGGAGGTGATAGAGGATGACAAGTTGGTTAGGAGAGGAGCTCCATATAGTAATGAGGGCAAAAGGTAGGTAGTGGCCAAAGTGTGCCTGGTGGAGTGAGAGAGAAAGCGATTATTCCTATATAGCATGTCTAGTTTTTAGTGGGTTTTCTTAATATTTTGTTGAATGTGTATGTTGAACTTTAGGAATTCATCGACTATAGCACCGAGAAGTTTGACAGAGGGAACCACTTCAATAGTGGAGTTGGAGTTACTAAGGACTTTGAAAGTGTCTTTGTCATAGGAGTAAGACTTTCTAGGGGAGAAGAGGAGAATTTTGGATTTGTTAGCGTTAAGGGAGAGGTGGTTTTGGCACATCAAGTTTTCAGTGGATGAGAAGGCAGCTTAGGTTTTGAGAAGCAGTTCAGAGATGTTTGAGGCAGAGCAGACTAAGGTTGAATCATCTGCGTATTGAATAATTTTGGTATCGGGGATAGCAGTGTGAAAGTTATTAATAAAAATATTAAAAAGCATGGGTCCAAAGATGGATCCCTGTGGTACACCTGTTGGTGTAGGTAGGAAGGAGGAGATGGAGTTTTTCCATTTGACTTCCTGAGACCTATCTGATAAGTAGCTAGAGAACCAGGATAGAGAGTTAGATGAGCGATGCAGGTTTGATAGATGAAGGAGAAGATGTTTATGGGAAACAGTATCGAAAGCTTTAGAGAGATCAAGCAAAACAGTAGAGACCAGGTGACCTGAATTTCGGGCTTGATTGATAGTTTCTAAGAAGGAAAGTAGAGCAGTAGTAGTACTATGGCCAGAGCGGAAGCCATGTTGAGTTGGTGTAAGAAGATGGTTTGGGTTAGAAAAGGCATAAGATGGAAGTGGATACACTTTTCTCAGATTTTAGAGATTGGTGAGAGTAGAGCAATAGGGTGAAAATTTGTGATGCTGGTGTTCTTGCCTCCTTTGTGAAGAGGAAGGATGTAAGCTGAATGCCATAGTTTGGGGACGTAAGATCCATTAATAGATCTATTAATAATGATGCGGATTGGGAGTGCTATACCATCTGCGGCACATTTTAGGAAAGTAGAGGGAATATTGTCAGGGGCATTAGAGCAGGGTTTAAGTTTAGACAGAAGTCTTTTTATAAAGTTAGTTGAGACAGGTTTGAGCTTGAACCTGAGTGGAGGGTTATTGGAGGAATTGGAGGGGGAAGATAGGGGAACAGATGGTTTATTGCTAGGGAAGGTCTTGGTTAGGTTAGATATTGTTTGTATGAAGAAAGAGTTAAATTCTGAGCATAGTTCTAGGTCGGATTTACTTGGGTCAGGGCAGGGATTATTTTTGGAGCCGGGATTAAGGAGAGAGTTTATTGAATTCCAGAATTTCTTAGGGTTGTTGTTATTATTAGACTGGAGGTTGGTGTAATAGGATTTTTTGTCCTTGGTAATTTGTTTTACTTGGTTATGTAGTTGCTTATATTGGAGCTAGGTGTTGGGCAGTTTATTGTTTTGGAACAGCTTCCATAGTTTGTCCCTTTGATGCATAATTTGTTTAGTATGTTTAGATAACCAAGGAGCAGTATTTAGTTTTACCCTTTTATTTCTGATAGGGGCAAGAGAGTTAAGCATATCTAAGAAAACAGAGTTGAAGTGGTTGATAGCAGCATCAAGAGGGAGAGTTTTAAGGTCTTGCCAGTTCATTTGTTTGAATAGGTTTGAGAAGGCTGTAGGGTTAAAGTTACTAAGATTACCAGTTGGGATGTATTGGTGTTGGTGAGGAGCAGAGTTAGTAGCGCGATGAATAAAGGCTGAGAGGTGGTCACTAATAGTGTTTGGAATTGTTCCAGAATTGGTGATTTTATTTGGATTGGAGACTAGGATCCAGTCAATAGAGGATCCTGGGGGGTTAGTTTTGTTGGGTCGGGTTATATGGTGTATTGTTTGAGTGAAGTTGTATAGGTTGATGGCTTGGGAAGGAGAGAGAGAGTTAATTTTGTTCCAGTCAGTATTTACATCACCTAAGATGTATGTTTCATAGTTAACTTCAGTAGATGCCCATTGGAGAATGTCTTCTAGGATAGGGATATTGTTCCCAGGGGAGATATATAGGGCAATAATACAGATATTTTTGTGTCTATTTAGTTTCAGTAGTCCAGCTGTAAGTTCAGTATTTTTGAATTGAGGAACTGGAATTTGGAGGGGAATTACAGTTTGTGATTTAGAGTAAACTATGGCAGAGCCACCACCTTTTTTTATAGGTTGGTCATTTCTAATAATATGGTATCCAGGGGGAAGTATCTCTGAATCAGAGATATGGGGGTTAAGCCAAGTCTTGGAAATTGCTAAGATATCTGGTTGGTTATGGGTTAACCAAGCCTGGAAAAGGTGGACTTTGTTATTAAGACTTTGGGAGTTCATGGTGAAGATTTTCAATGTGTTTGGGAGGGGAGAGGATGGGGTTGGATAATTATTGTTAGCGGAAAGAATGGGGCCAGGGTTGGGGTGGATATCTCCAGCTAAGAATATGTTGTTAAATAGAAAGGATTTAAGAGATTTAGGTTTACAGATTAAGAGTTTAGTTGGATGTAAGGTTATTTTGTGTATAAATGTATTGGCAGTAGTGGAGAAGATTGTATAGTGGAACAGGTAGAGTTGATTGGGCGGGATAAGATAAGAGGAGATAAAATGGAAGTGAGAGTAAGAGTTAGGGTGAAGGGAGTTTTCAGTGGATGTTATTTTTGTTGGTGGAATTGGATAAGCAAAGGAAGGGTATGAGCTGATATAGCATGAAGGAATCAGAAAGAGAAGGAGGAAGCAAGGGACTATGAGTTGATGGAGGATTGAGGAAACCATGATTATGCAAAGGGGGAGGAGAGATAGGAATGTCAGTTGAAGTAGAGAGTATGTTTGAAGATGAAGAATGAAATTGGAGAGAGAAGTGGTTTGTCTGGAGTTATATGAAGGAGGCAGGAATATAGTAGTAAGGGATGTGGGGAATAGGAATATTGAGAGAGAGGTGATAGAGGAGATGTATGAGAGGAGAGGGAGGAGATTGGGTAGGAGGAGTGAAATAGGAGAGGCTGAAGTTAGGTAAATTAGAGTGGGTGGATTAAGAGCAGTTGTAAGGCGGGAAGAAGAGATATCGGATAATTGGAATAAGTGGGAGGAGCGATGGAGGAATAAATGTAGGAGTGCTGGGGGGCGTGTGAGATTTGGGGGCAGGGTACGGGAGCGGAGTGAGCCCGCAGGGCGAATGGAGCGGGTTCAGACAGGTAAGGAGGAGAGAGAACAATCAGTGAGCAGCAGGCTACTGCAATTCACCTTACTGGTAAGTAAGGGTGAGTGTGGGATGAGATAATCTGAAGTGATGAAGAAGAGGGGTAGCAAAGGGCAGAAAGTAGAGGATTGCAGCAAGTAGACTATGATGTATATAGGCAGTCTAGTACAACAGAGCTGTACTTGGGAAATATAGCAGGGAGACAAGTAAGTGAAGGGTGAAAGTATAAAGCAGAACTAGTAGAGGGAGCTACCCTGGAAGGAAAAAAGAAGTGTGTAGGAGCTATGATGGGGTGAGGGAGAGACTGAGATCAGAGATAGCTCTTAAAGAGGGAGAGGAAGGGGCACTTTACAGTTATAGGTGGGTAAGCAAGGCCAAAAGAACGAGTTATGCATGGCTAAGGAGGGGTATGGCTGCTGGGTAACCTGGCTAGGTAGCAGACTTTTAATACATATTGGGGAAAAAAAAGTTTGGAGAAAGTATCAGCTTTACTACTTGGTGGGGGAAACACGTACTTTATTGTTCCCAAGGTACAGGGCTCTGGTATAGGACAGCATGTAGCTTTTACTTCTTATTGGAGAGGCTGGAATTGTTTGCCTGTTGTCCTTATTCGCCACTCAGGGATGGTCCTTTAGTCTTAAAGCAGGGTTAGAAGGTAAGAAAGCTGGGAGGGTTGGAGAGAAAAGAAAAAGAAATAGAGTAGGGAGAAACCCGCTAGCATAGAGATTGGCTTTAATACACCTTTGTTATTTTCCTGCGATGAGGATACAGCGGTGAATAATGTGGATATTATGCAATTAGCTACATTAGTTAATACACTAACATGGAAAGTGGATGACCTGGCTGCTATGGTTAGCAGCACTGGAACTAGGAATGTTGGAAGTAAGAGCTCTGATGTAGTCCCAAATGGGAACACAGAGAACATACATACTCCACCTCATTTAAGCAACGTGAATGATAACAGCAATGTGAATAATATCCAAAACTTGAATAGCTTGCATATAAATTCTAATAGAAGCACTCGTGTTATGAATATTAATGATAACACTGGTGGAATTAATGCTAATGTTAACCAAGGGTTTTCTACGCTTAAAGATTGGTTACAACAACCCTTGGATCTGTAAACAAATTTAGTCAATGATAGAACTGTCGCTAGTTCTTCTAGCGAAAGACACAACATAGTGGATAATTTAAAAATTCTGGACTATAAATCGTTCAAAGTAAAAAAGCTCCAGTTAGAAATTGTTTATTTTCGGGAGTGCCTTCACCGACAGCAAGTGCCTAAGTGGCTTAGATCTTGGCACTACCTTACGGGACTAATTTGTGAGTCGCCATTCCACCAAGAATTAATTAAACTGTTTGATAAGCAAGGGTTGAAGCTTATCGAACTATTCATTAAACATTACCAACTTATGGGGAGACATTGAATAAGGAAATTGATGTGTTGGACAGCCTTTTAAAAAATGATACTGAATTTCTGCACTACAAGTTAGAATATGGGCGTGTTTTTGCTAGCATCAATGGACATATCAATAACTTAAAACTACTACTTTAAAAAGATATGAGATAATGCAGATTATTTAAAAGGAGTGGCTTATCCTAAGCCACCCCCTTCACAGCAGTGGAACAACTTGACTCGATCTGATGAGAATGGGAGGGAGGGGATTGATATCAGATATGGATAATGATAACAGTAGTAGAAGCAATTACGCTAACGTGGTGAGCAGTTCAAGTGCAGAACTGGATAATGGCTCACGGCACAGTGAATGTTTAAAAAATCAAAATAACCCTAATATGAATGGCCAAAATCAACGTTCAGGTTAATATTCTTCTCAAAAATTTTTTATGGAGAGAGGACAAGGGTACTGCACCAACAAAACAAACAGGAATCAGAGGAGGAACCGGAATAGTCTGTGACAACCTAGGAGATAGTAAACTTTAATGGACATAACACTGAAGCAAATAATGAAGGTGAGGTGTCAAAAACATATACAGTGATAATAAATGTACAAGGAGATGTTAATATTTTTAACTACTCCAGTTTTAAAGTGGACACCTCCTTGGCAAATTTATTGGCTAGAGGTATGACTTTTGTACCTGCACGTCGTGCGGATATTGCCAGGACATTAATAGACTTAAAATTGTTTATACGCAAACTGAATTTGAGTTTATTGTTTAGAAATCAGGAATTTAATCATACTGACTTTAAAGTGTTAAGCATATTTAATCCGCCAACAATCCCTGTGTAAAAGTGTCTTTAAATGAACTAAATAAGGCATTCCAGAGAATTAGGATTTATTTAAATTACTTATTCACTGAAGCTAGAATTAGCATTGAGTTATTTAATTATTTAACTATGTCAGCTCCACAATTCCCAGTGATTTCCAGGACGCCAAAAATCCATGAGGACCTACAAAACCAACCTTTATGCCAGATAGTGGACGGGAAAAATTCCATGACATATGCCATAGCAAAATATGTGGACACATTATTGAAAAGATATGTAGAGCGGGAAGTACAAATATGTAAAGACTCTTGGTCATTCTTAGCAAACATCAATAATTTGAGTTATAATGAAACTCATAATTTTTTGACAATAGATGTCAGGGATATTTATGCAGCTATTCCTTAAGATATAGGTATTGAGTGGGTTTGTAGTTTAATGAGAAAAAAAGGGGCAAGTAATCACGAGATAGCCTTAGTTTAGGAACTGTTGGATATAATACTTACAAATACTTTTTTCCTGTTTGAAGGAAATTCTTTTTTACAAAATACAGGGGTAGCCATGGGCTCACCCTGTGGGGTGAGCTTTACCAATTTGGTCATGGCATACTCAGAAAATGAGTTTATGTTCAATAATAACCCATTTAAAGTGTTGATACACTACTACTACACACATTATTTGGATGATATTTTAATTATATTTAAGGGGGATGTTGAACAAGTTAAGGAACTCCTCAGTTACCTGAATACCACCCAGTTCCTTGTATTTACATACACATGCCATGTGGATCGTATTGCCTATTTGGATGTTAATCTGTATAAAGATAAAGCGAGTATGAAATATAAAGCTAAAATTTATAGAAAAGAAACATATTCAAATTCATTCTTACATTTTTCTAGTGCTCACCCAATATATCAAAAAAGGTTGGTCGTTAAAGGCCAATTAGTCAGAGCTGCAAAGATGGTCTCAGATGAAACAGAATTCCTTAATGAATGTGATTTATTGAGAAGTATGTTTCTAAAATGTGGGTATCCTGCTAATTTACTAAATGATTTATTAGAGGAAGTACAATAAAAGAGAATGAATGGGCATTTTAAAGCCATTTTAACTCATGAAGACACAGCTACCGCAAACAATGAAGTGGTAGAGGTTTCAAATATTATAGAAACAAGAATTAATTATAGTCTGACATTCATCAACCCCTTTAGTATGGATGCATGGTATATTAAACAAATTATAACAAAGAATTGGGGCTTAATTACATTGGATGAGGAACTGAGCCAGATCATAGAAATAAGACCTAGAGTTATTTTTAAAAGAGGCCAAAATTTAAAAAGTATACTTGAATGCAATAAGAAAGTGCCAACAACGAATGTGGGAATGTTTAGATATGAGGCTTGCCCATACTAAGTATATGGAAGTAGGAGCCTCTTTTATGATCCAGGGAAGGAAATTTATATGTAAAAGGAGATATAACTGCATTAAAACTTGAATTGCGAGAACTATTATGGCAGATAAAACTGAATGCTTATAATAAAACTGGCCTGAATGATGCAAGCTCTATAGCTTGCCTTTTGAAACTAAGGAGCTTGTTAAGATAGATTTTTGCATATACTATTACTAGTTTTTCTGCTTCATTTTTATATATTAGTTATTCAAACCAAAAAAGTGAAACAGTAAAGAATATATATATATATTTTTACATGTTTTATTTTTAATTGTATATATTTGTATTGTATTTAAACGGAGGTGAAATTTGTGTGAAAATGGGGGACATCATGTGATATAATGTGATTATTTAATGAGATGTTTTAGTGGATATTGTTTGTCTGAAGAAGTTTTGGTCACTGAACTAAGACGAAAGTGCTAACAGTATTGGATTAAACAGTATTTTTGCTGTCTCATTTGCCATTGCTTTTTACTTTTATTTTTGGATGTTTTTTGTGATTTTATCAGTCTGAGTTGGCACCTCGGCGTTTGTCAAATCTACAGCCAATCATTAGCGGACCGGAGTTCCGCTGTGGCGACTCCTAACCGGGAAAAGCCAAAAGAAAACATCAGTCTGTTTCCGTGTGTCATTGGGTCTAGCATGGCAACGGAAATTGGCTGCAATACACCTTCATTATTTTCTTGCGATGAGGATACAGCGGTGAATAATGTGGATATTATGCAATTAGCTACATTAGTTAATACACTAACATGGAAAGTGGATGACCTGGCTGCTATGGTTAGCAGCACTGGAACTAGGAATGTTGGAAGTAAGAGCTCTGATGTAGTCCGAAATGGGAACACAGAGAACATACATACTCCACCTCATTTAAGCAACGTGAATGATAACAGCAATGTGAATAATATCCAAAACTTGAATAGTTTGCATATAAATTCTAATAGAAGCACTCGTGTTATGAATATTAATGATAACACTGGTGGAATTAATGCTAATGTTAACCAAGGGTTTTCTACGCTTAAAGATTGGTTACAACAACCCTTGGATCTGTAAACAAATTTAGTCAATGATAGAACTGTCGCTAGTTCTTCTAGCGAAAGACACAACATAGTGGATAATTTAAAAATACTGGGCTATAAATCTTTCAAAGTAAAAAAGCTCCAGTTAGAAATTGTTTATTTTCGGGAGTGCCTTCACCGACAGCAAGTGCCTAAGTGGCTTAGATCTTGGCACTACCTTACGGGACTAATTTGTGAGTCGCCATTCCACCAAGAATTAAACTGTTTGATAAGCAAGGGTTGGAGCTTATCAAACTATTCATTAAACATTACCAATTTATGGGGAGACATTGAATAAGGAAATTGATGTGCTGGACAGTCTTTTAAAAATGATACTGAATTCCCGCACTACAAGTTAGAATATGGGCATGTATTGCTAGCATTGATGAACATATCAATAAACTTAAAACTACTAAGTTAAAACATATACAAGATAACGCAGATTATTTAAGAGGAGTGGCTTATCCTAAGCCACCCCCTTCATAGCAGTGGAATAACTTGATTCGATCTGATGAGAATGAGAGGGAGGGATCGATTCCAGATGTGGATAATGACAACAGTAGTAGATGCAATTATGCTAACATGGTGAGCAATTCAAGTGCAGAACTGGATTATGGCTCACGGCACAGTGAATGGTTAAAAAATCAAAATAACCCTAATACGAATGGCCAAAATCAATGTTCAGAACAAGATTCTTCTCAAATCTTCCTATCGAGAGAGGGCAAGGGTATGCACCAACAAAACAAACAGGAATCAGAGGAGGAACCAGCGTGGTCGGGGACAACCTAGGAGATACTATACTTTGATGGACATAACACTGAAGCAAATAATGAAGGTGGGGTGTCAAAAACATATACAGTGATAATAAATGTACAAGGAGATGTTAATATATTTAACTACTCCAGTTTTGAAGTGGACACCTCCTTGGCAAATTTATTGGCTACAGGTATGACTTTTGTACCTGCACGTCATGTGGATATTGCCAGGACATTAATAGACTTAAAACTGTTGTTTATTGTATAGAAATCAGGACTTTAATACAGATGCGATGTTTGCTCTGAGAGTGTTGATGGAGAAGTACAGAGAAGGTCAGAAGGAGTTGCATTGTGTCTTTGTGGATTTAGAGAAAACATATGACAGGGTGCCTAGAGAGGAGTTGTGGCATTGCATGAGGACGTTGGGAGTGTCAGAGAAGTATGTAAGAGTGGTACAGGATATGTACAAGGGTAGTGTGACAGCGGTGAGGTCTGCGGTGGGAGTGACGGATGCATTTAAGGTGGAGGTGGGATTACATTAAGCATCAGCTCTGAGCCCTTTCTTATTTGCAATGGTGATGGATAGGTTGACAGATGAGATCAGACAGGAGTCCCTGTGGACTATGATGTTTGCAGATGACATTGTGATCTGTAGTGAGAGTAAGGAACATGTGGAGGAGACCCTGGAGAGGTGGAGATATGCTCTAGAGAGAAGAGGAATGAAGGTCAGCAGGACTAAGATAGAATATATGTGTGTGTGAATGAGAGGGAGGATAGAGGAATGGTGAGGATGCAGGGAGTAGAGGTGGCGAAGGTGAATGAGTGTAAGTACTTGGGATCAACAGTTCAGAGTAATGGTGAGTGTGGAAGAGAGGTGAAGAAGAGATGCAGGCAGGATGGAGTGGGTGGAGAAGAGTGTCAGGAGTGATTTGTGACAGACAAGTACCAGTAAGAGTGAAAGGGAAGGTCTACAAGAGGGTAGTGAGACCAGCTATGTTATATGGGTTGGAGACAGTGGCATTGACAAAAAGGCAGGAGTCAGAGCTTGACATGGCAGAGTTGAAGATGTTAAGATTTGCACTGGATGTGATGAGGATGGACAGGATTAGGAATAAGTATATTAGAGGGTCAGCCCAGGTTGGAAGGTTTGGAGACAAAGTCAGAGAGGCAAGATTACGTTGGTTTGGACATGTGCTGAGAAGGAATGCAGAGTATATTGGGAAAAATATGCTAAGGATGAAGCTGCCAGGTAACCGGAAAAGAGGAAGGCCTAAGATAAGGTTTATAGCTGTGGTGAGAGAGGACATGCAGGTGGTTGGTGTGACAGAGCAAGATGCAGAGGACAGGAAGAATAGGAAACAGTTGATCTGCTGTGGTGACCCCTAACGGGAGCAGCCAAAAGAAGAAGAAGAAGAATCATACTAATTTTAAAGTGTTAAGCGTATTTAATCCACCAATGATCCCCGTGTTAACAGTTTTTGAACGTATCTGCAAATTAGATATTAGAAACATGTTTGATAATAAGAATAAAAGAGTCAATATGTGTTCCAACTTTAAGAAGGATGATTGGGAAACCTTAGAAATGTTAAAAGTGTATGGGGTCTGAGTAATGAGTTTTTTATGGAAAAGGAAGACTATAAGAGACGTATGTTTGAAATGTTAAATTCCAGCAATTATGTGAAAGTGTCTTTAAACGAACTAAATAAGGCATACCAGAGAATTAGGATTTATTTAAATTACTTATTCACTGAAGCTAGAATTAGCATTGAGTTATTTAATTATTTAACTATGTCACCTCCATAATTCTCAGTGATTTTCAGGACGCCAAAAATCTATAAGGACCTACAACCCCCCCTTATGCCAGATGGTGGATGGGAAAAAATCCATGACATATGCCATAGCAAAATATCTGGACAGATTATTGAAAAGATATGTAGAGCTTCTTCTTCTTCTTTTGGCTTTTCCCGGTTAGGGGTCACCACAGCAGATCACCTATCTGCTTATGATTGGCAATGGAGTTTTATGGTGTTGAGTTGCCAGCCCAGCGCCCAACCTTCCACAGAAGGCACACACATGCATGCACTCATGCCTAGGGTCAATTTAGAGTTTCCAATCCACCTACAGCATGTCTTTGGGATGTGGGAGGAAACCGGAGCACTCAGAGGAAACCCACGTGACCACAGGGAGGACATGCAGACTCCACACGGGAGCACCCCAGCTGAGGATCAAACCAGAGATCCTCTTGCTATGAAGTGGCAATGCTAACCGCTGCAGCACCGTGGCCACCCCTGAAAAGATATGTAGAGCGGGAAGTACAAATATGTAAAGACTCTTAGTCATTCTTAGCAAACATCAGTAATTTGAGTTATAATGAAACTCATATTCTTTTGACAACAGATGTCAAGGATCTTTATACAGCTATTCCTCAAGATATAGGTATTGCATGGGTTTGTAGTTTAATGAGAAAAAAGGGGCGAGTAACCGCGAGATAGCCTTAGTTTGGGAACTGTTGAATATTATACTTACACATAATTTTTTCCTGTTTGAAGGAAATAATTTTTTTACAAAAGACAGGGGTAGCCTTGGGCTCACCCTGTGGGGCGAGCTTTGCCAATTTGGTCATGGCATACTGGAAAAATGAGTTTGTGTTCAATAATAACCCATTTAAAGCACTGATACACTACACACATTATTTGGATGATATTTTTATTATATTTAAGGGGGGTGTTGAACACGTTAAGGAACTCCTCAGTTACCTGAATACCACCCAGTTCCTTGTATTCACTCAAACATACCATATGGATCGTATTGCCTATTTGGATGTTGATCTATATAAAGATAGAGTGAGTATGAAATATAAAGCTAAAATGTATAGAAAACTCATTCTTACATTTTTCTAATGCTCACCCAATATATCAAAAAAGGTTGGTTGTTAGAGGCCAATTAGTCAGAGCTGCAAGGATGGTTCTCAGATGAAACATAATTCCTTAATGAATGTGATTTATTGAGAAGTATGTCTCTAAAATGTGGGTATCCTGCAATTTTACTAAACGATATATGAGAGGAAGTACAATAAAAGAGAATAAATCGGCATTTTAAAGCCATTTTAACTCACGAAGAGACACCTACCACAAACAATGAAGAGATGGAGGTGTCAAATATTATAGAAAGAAGAATTAATTATAGTCTGACATTCATCACCCCTTTAGTATGGATGCATGGTATATTAAACAAATTATAACAAAGAATTGGGGCTTAATTACATTGGATGAGGAACTGAATCAGATCATGGGAAATAAGTCCTAGAGTTATTTTTAAAAGAGGCCAAAATTTAAAAAGTATACTTGAATGCAATAAGAAAGTGCCAACAACGAATGTGGGAATGTTTAGATGTGAGGCTTGCCCATATTGTAAGTATATGGAAGTAGGAGCTTCTTTTATGATCCAGGGAAGGAAATTTATATGTAAATGGAGATATAATTGCAACTCTAAAAGTGTCACTTATCTTGCTAGCTGTAAATTTTGCCCTTGTTTTAAAATAGCAAAGACCAATCGTAAATTAAAAGAACGGGTGTTTGAGCATATCTATAGCATTAGAAAAGGGAAAATGGAGAACACTTTGGCCAAACATGTAAATATATTTCCAGAACACAGTTTCATATTCAAAATAACTGACCAAGTGGACCCTGATATAAGGGGAGGACCAATATCATTAAAACTTGAATTGCGAGAACTATTATGGCAGATAAAACTGAATGCTTATAATAAACCTGACCTGAATGATACAAGCTCTATAGCTTGCCTATTGAAACTAAGGAGCTTGTTAAAATAGATTTTTTGCATATACTATTACTAGGTTTTATACTTCATTTTTTTATATATTAGTTATTCAAACTAAAAAAAAGGGAAACAGTAAAGAATATATATATATATATATATATATATATATACATATACTTTTTACATGTTTTATTTTTAATTGTATATATTTGTATTGTATTTAAAGGGAGGTAGAATTTGTGTGAAAATGGGGGAAATCATGTGATATAATGTGATTATTTAATGAGACGTTTTAGTGGATGTTGTTTGTCTGAAGTAGTTTTGGTCACTGAACTAAGACAAAAGCACTGACAGTATTGGATTAAACAGTGTTTTTGCCGTTTCATTTTCCATTGCTTTTTACTTTTATTTTTGGAAGCTTTTCATGATTTTATCAGTCTGTTTTAGTATGGAAGCATCTGACAGACTTAATGCAACATTCACTTTTACACCACAAACTGTTATCCATGTTTGACTGACATGAGTGAATTAATGGAGTTACTCACAGAATACAATTTTTAAGAAATTGATGCCTTGAGCCTAAAAATGTAAAACTTAGATTCATCCTTTATTCATGATTTAAGGTACCCAGAATACAAACATCAATATCAAACTATTTTTCGAGAAGTGGACAAACAATGCAACATCATATGACAAAAGAAAATTAAAAAATTGGAAAGGGATTGAGTGGACTACTTAGCTGGGAGAGTGTACCCCCAACCACCAAAAAGTTAACAATTGCAGAGCCTTGCATCAAGAACTAAAGCTTATTTCAACAATCCAACATCATATCGTGACCAAGAGATACAAGTTAAAGCCCTTTTGGATTTTCCACCACTAAGACATTCAGAATACATCCTGAACAAGAAATACAATCAGCATATATCTATGCAGTTGCAAAATATGCATCAATACTCAGTTTCCCCATAATTTTCTTGGGGGAGGAAAGGCAAGACAGAGAACGTGAATATGATCCAGAGAATCAGATATAAACAGAACTGGTGACTGATTTAACTGTTGTTGATGCAAACAGTAATTCTTGTGACATTATTATTAATAGTACAAATGATTTTAAAATTTGTAATTACAGTTCTTTTAACACTACTAAAGAACACACTGGCTTTTTTAGTTGAGGTTACACTTTTGTGGCTGCCAAATGAGCTGAAGTAACTAAAGCAATCGGTGACTTAAAGTTGTATACTAATCTTCTACTCTCCCGCTATAGTAATTGCAACTGAAGCATTGCTAAAACAAGATGCAAAACTTGAGGAAATCACACTATCAGGGTACAGCATCCTTAGATTACATGGAAAAAAGAAAAAGGCTGGAAGTACATCAATACTGTTCAAAAATAATCAAGTAATGTTGCCTTTCTCACTTGACCCCTTCAAATTAATAAGGCCAGGCGTCTGCTCGTTTTCCTTAAACTCAACAGTCACAAATTTATATGCATTGTTTCAACCTGCATCCCTCCTTGCAGCAATGCCGGTACTGCTGAAGAACTCTTCTGTTGGGTATCTATGAACATCACTCAAGAAACAATAATACTAGACAGCCTTAATACTGACCGGCTTACTTTAAACTCTGACAATCCCACAAACACCATAAACTTATATGGTCTAAAACAACTCATCTCTACACATACTGCCATAACAAAGCTAGTACTAGGTTGTCTGCTACTGACTGAATCCTCACCAGTTCTCCCAAAAATATCATTTCCTCAGGTACTTTATCAGATTCACTTAGTGACCACCTCTCTACGTTTGCTGTAAGAAACTGTAATAACTTAAGCAAACATCACTGCTACAACCAGGTAAGAAATCTTACCTCCTTCCAAAGAGAAACATTTACTAATAAATTAAAGTAATGTAATTGGAACGTTTTAAAAATACTACCCCTCGATGAAGCTGTATCTGAATTCAGCAGAATATTTTTAACGATTGTAAATGAACTTGTGCCTGTCAGAACCAAAGATTTAAAGTTAATCCAGTACCTTAGCTGGCCAAAGAAACAGAACAACTCAGGAAGCAAAGAGATAAGTCCTGGAAAAAAATAGTTGTGCTATGAAACTCATGTTAATGTTCAACACTGTAGGCAGCTCAGAAATAAGGTAAAAATATAACATTACAACTGATAAAACATTATTATAAAAACTCTCAAAAATCAAGTAAACAAAACCCCTTCTTGTCAGCCATAAACCAGCTCCTAAAACTGGGCCATATCACACAATCTGCTCCATCCAGAGATACCCAGTGAAGAAACATAACAAATCAATTCAACACATTTTATACAATGGTAGAATCGCTAATCAACTACAGTACCCCCAACTCAAAGCCCACCTCTCCTCTACTGGATAATAACAACAGCAGCAAACTGACCTTCAGACCTGTGTCTACATCCTACAATAAGAGACTTCTTAAGCTAAAACCAGCAATTCTAGACCTAAACAATATAGCAGATCAGGTTTGCAGCTGACACCCCAGTATATCCAATTTCCATCTTGATAAACAAATCCATCAAATAATGCTATGTCCCTATGTAATGGAAAAATCTTACATCCTAACCCTACATAAAGGAGGCACCTCCAAAGACATCTCAACCTACAGGCCAATAGCTATTCTATCCCATCTATCCAAAATCCTTCACAAATGTATGCAATCCCACCTACTCTATTACATCAGTGAAAATTACCGACTACCTCAGTCTCAACAAGGCTTTTGTCGCTGATACATTTATCGCAGCTGCTGTTCTCAGTTTTATCCACACTGTAAATCTACATAAAATGTAGGCATTCTGGCATCTGTACACTTTCTAGGCCTATCGAAACATTTGGCTTGGCACCCAGCAGAAGTTATTACACAAACTGTCTACCTTAGGACTGTCTAGTCCATAAATCACCTGGTTTCAAAGTTACCTATCCAGCAGTTGTCAGGCAGTTAAATGAATTCTCATCCTTCCTCCCTATATCTGTTGGTGTACCCCAAGGGTCTACCTTTGGCTATAAATGACATGCACACAGCAAGTAATCTCGCCCGCATTGTGCAGTATGCAGATGATCCCACCTTGAGCTGTTCTGCCCAAACCCTTGAAAAATTACAAGAAATACCTGAGCATTCCTTTACCTCCGTAGAAACATGCATGACGGGCTCTCAGTTAATTCTAACACCTAAAAAGAAGTACATTATTTCACTTACCCCAAAAATTCGACTGAACAAAAATTACATTTTTAACATAACCTCATTAAACAGTCAAAAACTGAACTTGCTATTCATAACAAACTTCTAGAAGTAGTTATAGGGCTTGGAATAAGCATCTTCATTGGTCCTTTTGAATTTTGTTAGGGTTTTTTTTTCAAGTTTTAGCTTCTGGTATTTAGGCCTTGCATCTGAGCAGGTTTCTGCTTGTTTGCATGCAGTGCCGCACAGTTGTGTGCCAAAGCCGAACTCAGGCAGAAATATCCATTCACCGAGCTCCTCCATGATTATTTCTGAAAAGCCACCCCTAGTGACAGCAGTCTTCAACCTAGCATTATGGACAGTTGGACTACCCTTGTTTCTCCTGCCATCCTTGTTGACTTGGGCCTGTTGAGGCAGTGTAGTAATTGCTCATGTACACAGACAACCCTCTACTAATAACACAGACTAGTACAGAGTGAGAGAGATGTAGCTATACCAAGAATCTAGAATCCATGCTCTCTCTCACTAAAAACAGTAACATGGAGAGGGTTGTCAACTCACCCACCACTGCATATTCACATAGTACCACTGCTCATACACACATCACTACTCATACACATAGTCTGTATTCAACACGTAACTTCATATACTTGGAGGTTCTCTCAAAAAACTTACCAAAACACCAGAGACCTCCAAAACACAAGCCTGCTACAGCTAAGACAGTCTTCACAGCACCTATGACACACAGCAACACCAGTGTCTCACCTACCAAGCCCATAAGGCGTAACACTGAAAAACCTATTTTTCTTATCATTGGAGTCTCAACAGTGGGACACACAACATAATTAAAAAAAATAATCTCCCCAGTCAGTCCAATCTGCTCACCCAGCATTTCCAACAGAATCCCAAAAGTCTGCCAGCTCATCACATTTTCAAAAAATATGTACCCAGCTACCTCTTTCTTGCCTGTCACACCTCCAACATTTGTTATCCACCTGAGGAAAAATTCTTTGGAGTCTACTTGGGGTATAAAAACACCTATGTAGACACTTCCAGGCAAAGCTCCTAAATCTTCTAGACTTTGTTGCATATTTGAGAGATATACATATATCCAACCATTGTCTCTGTGAATTGTTTTCCAATCTCTCTTCCCAATCCTTTCTAAGCTCCTCTGACTGATTCTTATAATTATCATGCAGTATTTTATATGCTTTACTAATTATTCCTTTTTTAATGGCAGCTTCTGTTCTAGATTCTTTTAAAAACTCTACCAGTGCTGGTCTTTCATTTAGGAGGCCCCTATTTCTTTCTCTTTGCGTATACTCTGATATCAGTCCTTGATAGGGAAGGCAATCTCTAACCTGCAGTCCAAATACATTTTTGGCCTCTTCCCATTCTATTACCTTTCCCTTTCTAGTTATTTGCTCCCAATACCTTGGTTCCTTTGTCAGTTTTCTCTAATAAATTCCAGCCCCTCTTACCTATTATCTGTATCCTTAACCACAGTCATCCCTATCAGCAGAATCTCTTTTCTCCATTATTGTGCTGGTTTAGTTCTTAGAATACTCCCTGCTGTTTTATGAATATACTACTCTGTATGATTTTGGTTGTTCTTAAGAGTCTGCATCCAAAATCCCAATCTCTCCTCATTTCTTGAGCTTCCTCCCTGCGTCAGCATCATCCCTGTCCACTTTGAATTATAGTTTTCTGCCTGTGCTATGTATAAGAGCCTTAACTGTGTTGCTCTAAAATACCCCCACAAATTAGGTAATCCCAGTCCACCTTGTTCTATTGGTAGAATCATCTTATTCCACTTGACCCTTGCTGTCTTCCCTTCCCAGATAAAATCCTTCAACTCTTTTTTTTAATTGCTATCCACAATCTCTCCTCCGGTTGGTAAAAGTATGCCTGACTTGTTTATAAGATTAAAGGGACTAAAAACATTTTAATGGCTTGTATCTTAGTATCCATATCCATATAATAAAACTTCCAGTTTCTCAATGTTTGTATTATCTTCTGTTTAGTCTCTTCCCACATACCCTTAGCTGCCACCACAGAGTCATTTCTAATCCATACTCCTAAATACTTCATTTTATCATGTCCCCATAAATATGGTTATTGTTGGACCAATTCATGTGGGGGTACATAATTTACCGCTATTGCCTTTGTTTTAGCTTCATTAATTTTGTATCCTGAGAAGATTTGAAACTGTCTTAAAGTGTTCCACAACACTATAATGTCCCTTTCTGGTTTTGTCATGTATAAAATAATATCATCTGCAAATAGAGCCAGCTTTTCCTGACTACCATACCAATTATATCCTTAAATTTTTGAGTCCCTTATTTTCTTTGCCAATAGTTCTAAATATAATGCAAACAACAAAGGGGAAAGCAGACAACCCTGCCTGGTTCCTCTACTCAAGCAGAAATTATTGGAGAGGACCTCACCCACTTTAATTCGCACCTCCGATCCCTCATATATTCTTCTAATCAACCTTATAAGTGTGTCAGGGAAAGCAAATGCGTTCATTGCCCTGCTCATGAAGTCCCAGTCTACTCTGTCAAATACTTTCTCTGCATCAAGACCCACCAATAAAAGTGATACTTTATTACATTCTGCTTCCATCTGGATCATCAATGTTCTGTTAATATTGTCAAAGGTTTGCCTCCCCTCCACAAAACCACGCTGATCCATATCTATCAATTTTGGCATCACTTTTGCCCTTCATTTACCCATTATAGACATAAACACTTTATAATCATGGTTTAGTAATGAAATGGGCCTGGATGAAGCTGGATCCGATGGATCGTTACCCGCTTTGGGTATTATCGTTATCCATACCTCTCAACCTCTTAGAGCAGGAAAACCGGACAAAGACATAAATAAAAGTGATCCGATGGATCGTTACCCGCTTTGGGTATTATCGTTATCCATACCTCTCAACCTCTTAGAGCAAGAAAACTGGACAAAGACATAAATAAAAGTGATCCGATGGATCGTTACCCTCTTTGGGTATTATCGTTATCCATACCTCTCAACCTCTTAGAGCAAGAAAACTGGACAAAGACATAAATAAAAGTGATCCGATGGATCGTTACCCGCTTTGGGTATTATCGTTATCCATACCTCTCAACCTCTTAGAGCAAGAAAACTGGACAAAGACATAAATAAAAGTGATCCGATGGATCGTTACCCTCTTTGGGTATTATCGTTATCCATACCTCTCAACCTCTTAGAGCAAGAAAACTGGACAAAGACATAAATAAAGTGATCCGATGGATCGTTACCCGCTTTGGGTATTATCGTTATCCATACCTCTTAACCTCTTAGAGCAAGAAAACTGGACAAAGACATAAATAAAAGTGATCCGATGGATCGTTACCCGCTTTGGGTATTATCGTTATCCATACCTCTTAACCTCTTAGAGCAAGAAAACTGGACAAAGACATAAATAAAAGTGATCCGATGGATCGTTACCCTCTTTGGGTATTATCGTTATCCATACCTCTCAACCTCTTAGAGAAAGAAAACTGGACAAAGACATAAATAAAAGTGATCCGATGGATCGTTACCCGCTTTGGGTATTATCGTTATCCATACCTCTCAACCTCTTAGAGCAAGAAAACTGGACAAAGACATAAATAAAAGTGAGACAAAGGCACAAAAATAGGGATAATTTTTAAATATTGCTCTTACCAACTTAGAAAGTTGATAGAATAACAGGTTTTGCATTAGCATGAATTTTCTGAAGGATATGAAGTCTGAAACTCAAATGTCTGTCATTATTTTCTAAATTCAGTCTTTAATGATTTACCATGAATTTGCCAGAAGACCACAATTTTTTGAAAAACAGACCAAAAATATATGAGGCCAAAATCTGGACATTCTGCAAAAACCTGTACAGTTGAGAGGTATGCCGGCGTTACCACCACCTTCTTCCAGGATGCGGGTACTTCTCCTCCTCTTAAAATACTGTTAAACAAAACCTTCCAGATCTTTATCATTTTTTTCCCTCCTAACTTCCAAACTTCCACAGGAATACCATCTATTCCTGGGGACTTTCCTGTAGATTGGTTATGTATAGCCATTTTTATCTCATCCCTTCGTATCTTAACTGTCACTAATTGAGCCTCAGCTACCTCTAACTTTAGCATATTTAAATCTTCATAAACATTTCCATTTGTACCTTTTCTTGATTTCCATATGTCTCTGCTTTATACAAATTTTCATAACATTTCTGAAATATTTCTAATACTTCTACAGGGTCTCTTGTTATCTTCCTTGTTATACGTCCCTAAGCTTGGTGACTGCCCTTTCCACATTTTGTTGCCTGAGTTGTGCTATAAGTTTTTGTGCTATAGAACTATTATCAAAAAACAGTTGCTTAACAGCAATATTTCTAAACTCGTGCATATTATCGCGGTAATTCCTTATTTTCTGTTTAGCATTCTGCAGTTGCTCCTTTTCTTGTTCTGAGAGACCTCCCCTATTCTGCAATACTTTAACATTTGTCAGTCCCTCTAAATAATTCTTGTTACTGTTTAACCACATCTCCCTTACTTTTATTTTCAAACTAGTTTTTAACTCCACTTTAATTTTATCCCACCCTTCGCTATGTTTTCAGGAGATAAATCTATCTTCTGTATTAGCTCCTGAATTCCTTCCTTTTCAACCGATAAGTGGGAAAGCGACAGTGTCTCATATTCATTTCATTAACTTGCGTTTTTATTTTAGTTATTATTGGTGCATGATCTGAAATAGTTATTAGGTGCATTTCCAGACCTTCAATTAAAAGCACGTTTTCCTGTGAGATATAACATCTATCTGGCCTAGCCCAGTTTTTGTATCTCAGTGAACAGTATGTAAATTCACTCCGTGCTTCTAGTACTGAATTCACATCTTCCATGCCAAACATCTCTATAAATTTCTTCAAAAATCTACCCTCCCTTGTTATATTTTCTTTTCTAGGCCCCCCAGACACATCTTCAGTGTTGCAAACCAAACTCGAAACTCACCCATAAGTAATATTCCCTGCTGAAAGCTGATTATTTCAACCAGAATTTTCTTAAGCTCCATTACAGCAGTTTGAGGGGGGATGTAAAAAGAACACAAAACCATACAGCTGAAAATAAGGAACACAGATTTTTACGGAGTGTTTTGGAGTAAACGGCGTATTCCTTATTTTCATGGGCGTGATTATGCGTTCTATTCTCAGTTAGTTTGTTCTACTTGGCTGTTGAGGGGGGATGTAAAAATGTATTATTAAAATTATTAGCATCTCTTACTGCATTACTACAGAATATTTTTCACATGTGATTTTGTGATCTAAAAGTGAAGCATCCCATCCACCACTGTTAATGGTTGTAATGAGAAAAAACTCTGTATATTGCAACACAAATGCAAGCCTGTAGAGCGTATGCAAATGTACGATTATATTGTTTTCTTTTTACTGGATCTAAGTGACATTTGCACACAAATATCCATCAATGTTATTGGTATAATATATATTGAAATGTGAATGCATCCCTGTACACTAAAGTTAAATGTAGATTTTATTGTACTCCTTTTGCCAAAGTAGAGATATATGCTATTTATGTGTGTGTGTGAGTATATATATATATATATATATATATATATATATATATATATATATATATATATACATGTGTGTGTGTGTGTGTGTGTGTGTGTGTGTGTGTGTGTGTGTGTGTGTGTGTGTGTGTGTGTGTGTGTGTATATATATATATATATATATATATATGTGTGTGTGTGTGTGTGTGTGTATATATATATATATATATATGTGTGTGTGTGTGTGTGTGTGTGTGTATATATATATATATATATATATATCTAATTCTTTGGAACATTTATCTGATTTCAAGTTTGTAAAAATATACAAGAGGTACATAGATGATGTGTTTTTTCTCTAAGAAGATGGTGAGCAACGTTTATCCAATTTCTTGGATGCCATTTCAGAATTTATTCCATTTTTAAAATTCAAATTGGCTTCTTGTGGCAAACAGGCAGACTTTCTTGACACACACATTTCTTTGAATACCACTAATATGAGTTGGATGTCTACTGTACATAGGAAAACTACTTTTAGAAATAATTATCTAGACTATAGTAGCATGCACCCACGTTTCATGAAATACAATCTGGCCAGAGGTCAATTCATTCGCATATCACATTTAGTTAGCAAAGGTGACCCTTTCCTGAAAGAATGTCTTGTTCTCAAAAAGTGGCTATTGGGCCGAAGCTATCCTGTTCAACTTCTGGAGACTCTCATCAAGGAAATCACTGAAGCCAGACCATTTAAGTTAAATATAAATATAAATATATATATATATATATATATATATATATATATATATACATATACATATATGTCTGTGTATGTATACATATATATATATATATATATATATATATATATATATA